>NC_133342.1:1577700-1877700 GCF_030506205.2 Paramisgurnus dabryanus
GTAAGAGCAGTCAAAGACAGAGAAGTTGTTTTGTATGGGGATGGGAGAAACCCGCCCAAATCAGCGTCGGTTAAACAGGCGTGAGAGGAAATAGCCACAATTGTCTCATCAGCTGGCATCCCCATCGTTGCGCCAAGCGCTACAATGATGTCAGGAGACGGGGCAATCCCAAGCTTGCCAGCATAAATCGGGCACGCCGTGTAACGGGAGGTGGATCTGCCTCTACACAGGACCTGATGCCAGCAGAGGACATCGCTGCGTCCACCGTCACCGCTGAAAGACTTTGGGGGCTTTGAAATCGGAACCAAAAAACGCAAGCAAGGTCCAACCCCAAAGTAAACTTTTAAATCAAGTTCATATACATTAAGGTTTCTTATGAAAACATTTTAATTATTATTTACATAAAATAAACGTAATACAGCCACACAACAAACTTGCATGAGAATTTTTTAACGCAGCCACACAATAAATAAAAACTATCACCACAATGCTCACCACAATGATTCCCCTTATCTCGTGTGTTCATATTTTTTATTGTAACAATTTATGATTTGCAAAAATAACTGTTGCATCTGTGTAGATTAGATAAGCAAAGTGTGTGCGCGTTGTGCACGCTATACATTATGGTCAATCATGCGCCCTTAAAATAGCATAATGCGCAACGTGCCACTGACTTTAAACTAGTTTTTTTTGGTCAGTGGCGCAATTGTTTTTTTAAACTGCAAAATAGCATCAGGGATGGTTTGCACCGCAACACGCCTCCTTTTTTGCGCTGAACCGCCCATGGAGCGCAAGTTCATTCCCTAGTTTGCCGACGTGCGTCTGTGGAGGGAAAAACCCGCTGTGCGCCGGTGCAAAATACGAATGATAAATGCGTCACTGATAAAGTCAATTGTGCTGGGTGCAAGATAGGGCCCAATGTGTTCATAGTTTAACACAAAACAATGTGTTAAAATTAAGACACCCAGGATGTAGTTTTAAGAGTGTAGTCACGTGTAGCCAGATGGCAAACACATTAAAATACCTATTTTAGATTCCACTTATTGCGTCAAGCACAAGTCTTGGATGTCTTTAAAAGACTTTGTGCCGCGAACCTCGCATACTTTTCAGCATTGTGTTGTTTCCAAGTGGAGCATTAAAAAATAAGGCAAGTCTCCCAGAAATCCTGTACAAGTCAACCAATCAGAGGACGACTGTTAGCCAACGGTCCGTGGGGGTGACATCTGAGGCTGAGACTAAACCAGCTTATACTATTGGTAGTAATTGAAAAAACAATCATTTTGATTTAACAACAAATAAGAAATACTCCTATAAATAAATAATAATATTTTTATACAACACGTCTAGCATTACAACATAGTATGCTTGGGAAGTCAATAATACCAACGTCTGGACGTTCTCTCATAGTTAATGATCATACCATAGTGCAAAATGCCAGCAGTGTCCAATTTCACAATGAAATCAGACTGCATTGTAGACACGATTAGTCACGAGCAAATGCGCAAACAGAAACATAAAAACGTAATCATTATTATACAAAGCATTTTCCAATTATTATCTAAAGGAACTTACAGTGCATCAGGGTACGGTGTGTGTATGCGTGCATGCGTGTAACCTCTGGCTTGGTTGTTTGTCTGATCAATGATGAGGGCATATTGGCTCTAATGGGAGCATAAATACAGTATATGAGTCATTACAGGACATCAACCTTTACACTTACACTTACACAGACAGACACATAATCACAAACACACAACAGTATACCACAGGCTTGCAGTAATGCAGACTGGGTACTAAAGTACTAATGAGGATAAGAGAAAGACCGAAAGAAAGAGAGAGCAGTAGCACCATTAGAGGTTATTATTATGAATGTGGATGTTAAAAGCACAGTATTTCTCAGCTGGTTTCAGGGAACAGTAGATTACAGCTCTTACTGGAGATCAAAAGATAAGCACAAAGCAGCAAGTATGTGTGTGTGTGTGTAGTAGTAGTATATATTAAAGGGGACAGAGAATGAAAAAACATTTTTAGCTTGTCTTTGTTGAATAATGGTAGTCTACCCGCATTCACAAATATACAAAAAGTGCTAGACATGCTAAACATCTCAGTCTCATAGAAATTCCTCTTTTAGAAATGTCAGCCAGAAAACGGCCCAATCTGAAAAACTGATGCTTATGACATCACAGGCATCTAACTGCCCCTCCACTTTAAAATAATTGGCTACATTTTTTGAGTGGCAGCAAAGTCAGCCAATCAGTAATGAGATTGCAAGTTAAGCCAGTAGGGGGAGCCAAATAGGTGCAAAACCGCTTGTTTAAAATCCCCCACCCTAATAGAGCTATCTGAGAGAGGTTTTTAGGAAGCTTCTATGGCATTACAGACCCAAACAAAATTTTTTTGTCTACATGTCACATCCCAGAACAAGGATAAATACTCTGTTCAATCATTTTATGTCACCTAGATTTGTCACCTAATTTAAGCTATTGCAAAAATTACCCAGTTTTTTGTCACTGAAGTATGGCGTGTTACCTTTCCCAGGCATGGTAGTCCAGTCATATCAGGGAATACTATGCTTTCTCTCCAACACTACAAACACATACAGTACATACTACAACACACAGCAACTACACCGAAAATGGATTGGATTCTAAAAATAATGTCACACATACACTACATTTATTTACATTTGGTGGACCCATTTATCCAGTGTATTATATGGTGTATATATATATTATCATTACTTTATTCCCTTGGGTTTAAACAACCTTTGCCCCTTCTTACAAAATAGTCTTCTACTGAGCTATCCACCTGACCTTATTTCTGACTTTGAGCTCCTTTGTGTACAACTTCCAGTGAGCCACTAAAGCTAATGGTAGTCGTATTGCAAGGGACACAAGTGTGCTGTTTATATATATATATATATATATATATATATATATATATATATAATATATATATATATATATATATGTATATATATATATATATATATATATGTGTATATATATATATATATATATATATATATATAATTTTTTTTGGGCCCATTTTGCCTTTATTTGATAGACAGTAATTACGAGGTAACATGAAAGTACAGGGTGGAGAGAGGGGTATGGGATCAGCAAAGAACCTTGGAATTGGACTCGGGTCGCCGGAAGTGCGTATGCACCATATGTCGGAGCACTGTCCACTACACCATCGGCTCCAACACAGGTGTGCTGTTTTGACTGACTTTTAAAAGTTTATTATGAAATCCAGGAAGACCGGCTTAATTTGTGCAGTTAGTAATAACCGACATAATTTGTGCAAACAGTAAATCTCTACAAAACATTTGTTTTAACCATAATACACTCACAAGAGTCAAATACACAGCCATGATCTGTATCCACACATCCATCCAGTAAAACCTTTCATAGAAACAATAAATGTAAACAATAAATACAATAGTTGTTCAAAACAACTAATATTTAGCTGGTTTATTTATTCTGCTACTATATATTATTACAAAAATTATTGATAAATTATTACATTACAGAATATATAGCGTACGACATAAACTGCTTATTAGTTAATGTTTATAATAGTTCTGAATGTGTTTGCGTGTACTTTTTGTTATGTTTTAAATTTTAAAAAAATTAAATAAGCAAATAATTTCATAAGCACATGTCTTATCTACTGCATAATAATATTTTTATAAAACGAAAACAATACTGAATACATGTAATAGTTTAATATGTTTATTATAGTTTGTTCAAATAACTTACAATGTGTTGAATGAGAAAGATGCTGCTGACTGTCGGATCGCGTGAAGCTTGATGTGTCGCCATATAAACTCAAACATGTCGATTAAAATAAGATTTAATTTCATCCTCACACTGGTTCATACTTGGCAGGTGTAGGAAATCTTTACCATAACTGTTTTTAAATGCTCCCCACAACACTGTTTTCTATCAGCTGGCTGTTGAAACGGACGTCTCGCACAAAGAAGGGAAAAACGTTACATCACTTAAGGTGGATAGAGAAACACCAAAACATTTCAGTTGTAATTACCATTATGTGTGTGGCTTTAAATGAAAAATGACTGCTACTGTGCCTTTAAGACATTAAGGCATCTTGACAGGTGAAGGAAATGTGTAGTTAACATGTTAATTCCTGTATTGAATAACATCCTCTTTGCAAAGCCTGCATAATTGTGACAGGTTCACTTAACAATCCTCATTGAAACCGTTAATTCACATCCGTCCTACTTCTGTTATCTCATAATGGGTGGGAATAAAATTCAATAACCTTAGAGACAGCCTGCGGTAATGTGTACGGTCATGTGTTAAGCACTGCATCTAGCCGACATCAGAAAATGAATGAAAATTTTCTAGTATGCTTAAAATAATAAGAAAGGTTTGAAATTCTAAAGGTTATAATATGTTATATATTTAGTACATTCAATGTAAAAAAAAATTGAATTTACGGTATTACTGCCAGCTGTTTGCAAGTAAATTAGTAGATTTAAATGTATGTTATTTACTGGCAACAGTTTGATAAACAAACTTAAATAAACATTAAACATTTAATAAACATAAAATTATCAGAATAAAGCTAAAAAACAGCCTCATGCAAAGTATTATGGGAACCAAAATCTGAAGTAAAAAACTGAAAAAGGTTGATGAGATTTCTGGTTTCCAGAATGCTTTGCATAATGCTGTTATTTTAAAGTTTAATAGACAAAGACTTATTAATGTTTAACGTTCATTTAACTTTAAACAAACTGTTGCCAGTAAATAACATACATTTAAATGTACAGTAAGTTTCTGGCAAACTGGCATTTTTTTTACAGTGCTGATTTTCAAATAATATAATGCATTCTAATATAACTTCTTTAAATAACAATATAAATCTATCCACCTTATTTTCAAACGCGATTGTAAGTGAAGTATTTCCCTTCTTTGTGCGAGACGTCCATTTCAATAGCCAGCCGGTAGAAAACATTGTGGTGGGTGGGAGCATGCATAAAACATGATTAAAAACAGTTATGGTACAGATTTCCTACACCTGCCATGTATGAACCAGTGTGAGGATGAAATGAAGTGGCCTGATATATCACATGATGATATATTCAATCGTTTTGTGTTGTTGCTCGGGGGTGACAGGCCTTTAATGCGGAAAAAAAAAAGCACAGAGACATACCAGCATCTTTACAATGGGAAAGTCATTCGAGTGTTTGTACATGGAATATATCAAGACTTTGTGTTTTTAATCTTTCAGGCTGTCCCTCTGGTGTGAGTTTTTTAAACAGCAATTTTTAATCGACTTGTTTAAGTTTTTATGGCGACACATCAAGCTTCACGCGATCCGACAGTCAGCAGCAAACTTTCTCATTCAACACGTAAGTTATTTGAACAAATCATAATAAACATATTAAACTAATATTAGGTATTCAGTATTGTTTTCGTTTTATATAAAAATATTATTATGCAGTAGATGAGGCATGAGCTTGTGAAATTATTTACTTATTTGGAAAAAATTGGGACTCGATAACTAATAAATATTTTTTTAATTTAAAACATAACAAAAATAAACACAAACACATTCAGAACAATTATAAACATTAACTAATAAGCAGTTTATGGTGTATATATTCTGTACTGTAATTTTTTGTAATAATATATATAGTAGCAGAATAAATAAACCAGCTAAGTCAGCATATTTTTTATCAGCATAAAATTAGTTGTTTTTGAATAATTATTGTATTGTTTACTGGTACTTTCTATGAAAGGTTTTACTGGATGGATGTGTGGATACAGATAATAGTTGCAAGTGCGCCACATACAGTACACATTTGGCTCTTGTGCTTGGATTATGGTTAAAACAAATGTTTTATAGAGATTTACTGCGTTTGTATTAGCTATTATATTAACCCGTAACTGCACAAATTATGCCGGTCTTCCTAGATTTCATAATAAACATTAAAAAGTCAAAACGGCACACTTGTGTCTATCGCAATACGACTACCGTTAGCTGTAATGGCTCACCGGACGTCACACACAAAGAAACTCAAAGATGGCAGCACCCACATTTACATCAAAAATAAGGTGAATAGGAGGTCAATGTTGTCCAATTCTCCTCCTGATGGGCCACCATCCTGCAGAAGTTATCTCCAACAGCCATAGACATATATTGACACTGCATTCACAGCAATACTGGCAGTGCCAAGACTGCCCTATAATCACATACAAGTAAACAGAGGAGCTGCAGTTTATCTATATTTAAAGGCACAATAATGTCTGACCCAATTGCAATGCTTCACAAGCCTGTGTTTTCACAATCATTAAAATTAACCACTTCTGTGCTTTTTATTTAAATAAAGGTCCCTGTTCATCGGTTAGTGTTTATTGGAAAGTTTTGTCCTCCACAATATCGAAAAACTTATTGGCATTTATATGCTGTGGCATCTATTTACTGTATGTCTGTATGAATTACATAAACATTTCTGGCAGGTGTGTTTGATAAGGGTTGAAGGTAAACTTTACAGAACAGAGGTCTATGAGTTTATAAGCATCAAAGTTTAATTTCAACTATTCATTTCACTATAATTTCAATCTTTGGCATGACCTTACTCAGTCAATATTAAATATATCAATGTTATATTTTCACACAATGCTCTTTACATTATCTAGGATCTGTTTATGTAATAAACAGTAAATCACAATAAAAGACTTTAGCTGTGTTTTCACAGACAAGATCACATATTGGGCCCTATTTTAACGATCTGAAACGCAAGTGCGAAGCGCAAAGCGCAAGTGACTTTGTGGGCGGATCTTGGGCGCTGTTGCTATTTTCCCGGCGGGAAAAATAACTCTTGCGCCAGATGCAAATCAATAAGGGGTTGGTCTGAAGTAGGTTCATTATTCATAGGTGTGGTTTTGGCGTAACGTCAAATAAACCAATCAGAACGCTATCCAACATTCCCTTTAAACGCAAGTGCGCAAGTTCCATGGCAGGTTGCTATTATTATGACGGATTTACCAGGCGCACGCCAGGAGCGGTTTTACAGCCGATGAGACCGACGTTCTTGTAAGAGCAGTCAAAGACAGAGAAGTTGTTTTGTATGGGGATAGGAGAAATCCGCCCAAATCAGCGTCGGTTAAACAGGCGTGGGAGGAAATAGCCACAATTGTCTCATCAGCTGGCATCCCCAGGACGTTGCGCCGCAAGCGCTACAATGATGTCAGGAGACGGGGGAATCCCAAGCTTGCCAGCATAAATCGGCCACGCCGTGTAACGGGAGGTGGATCTGCCTCTACACATGACCTGACGCCAGCAGAGGACATCGCTGCGTCCACCCCTACCGCTGAAAGGGTTTGGGGGCTTTGAAATCGGACCCAAGAAACGCAAGCAAGGTCCAACCCCAAAGTACTCTTACAAATCAAGTTCACATACATAAAGGTTTCTTATGAAAACATTTTAATTATTATTTACATAAAATAAACGTAATACAGCCACACAACAAACTTATGAAAATATTTTAATCGTTATTTGCATGATAAATTTTTAACGCAGCAACACAAAATAAATAAAAACTATCACCACAATGCTCACCACAATGTTTTTCCTTATCTCATGTGTTAATATTTTTTATTGTAACAATTTATGATTTGCAAACAATTATTGTTGCATCTGTGTAGATTAGATAAGCAAAGTGTGTGCGCGTTGTGCACGCTATACATTATGGTCAAGCATGCGCCCTTAAAATAGCATAATGAACCACGCGCAACGCGCCACTGACTTTAGACTAGTTTTTTCTGGTCAGTGGTGCAATTGTTTTTTGAAACTGCAAAATAGCATCAGGGATGGTTTGCGCCGGAACACGCCTCCTTTTTTGCGCTGAACCGCCCAGGGAGCGCAAGTTCATTCCCTAGTTTGCCGACGTGCGTCTGTGGAGGGAAAAACCCGCTGTGCACCGGTGCAAAATATGAATGATACATGCGTCACTGACAAAGTCAATTGTGCTGGGTGCAAGATAGGGCCCATTATGTTTGGTGATTTTAGATATTTAGAAAACTTAATGGAGAAAAATGTATGTTTACAGTACGTCATGCCTAGCTATGACTCAGAGATTATATATTACTCATCCGCAGGCACGGACACAGAAAATTAACGTGTTCTTACAGCTCAGATGGTAAAGCATTGTGTTAGCAACACAACGGTCTTGAGTTCGATCCCCAGGAAACAAACATAAAATAAAATGTCTCCCAAATGCATGAATGTGAATGCATAATGTACTAACAGTTACTTGTACATCAGAAGTCATCTACAGTATGCCACACGCATGTACACACACGCTGTCTCTCTATGTGAGAATAATCTGTTTGTTCACTTTTAGCTGTGATTCTAATTAAGGATGCTGAGTTGCTGAGCAACAGAGTAACTCCCTGTGTCATGCATAGGAAATAAAACACATGTACACACAACGTCACTATCACACACACACACACACACATATTAAAACATGCACATGCATGAGTCTACATTATTTAATGTGTATGTATGTGTTTTATTTCCTACATTTCTGCTAAACCTTCCATGCATTTTGCATTTGGTTGCACGGCAACTGCTTAAATTAGAAGTGTTTGTAAGTATGCGTCTGGTGTGAGTGTTGTAAATATGCTGGAAGTGTGGATGTTCATCGGCAGACAGTTGAGCAGCCCTCCTCTGCACGATGAGACGTTACCGTGGTAACATATCACATGACTCTGTACTCGAGGAGGCAATAAAACGGCCAGAGCAAATAGAGATGAAGAGAACTGGTAGATGCTACTTTAATGTAAATTAAACATGTTACTGTAATAAACGCATTTTAGCGCTTATGTTTGTTTATGAAAAATGTATTTGAAAACATGTATATGTACAATAACACTATAAAAAGTGAATGGATTAACCACAGGGTTTATTCTGCCAATTTCTGTCTTCTTTAAGAAACAGCTTAAGGCACTTTTACATGTACATTTTATCCTAATGACTTACAGTGCATTCAAGCTACATTTTATCAGTCTGCGTGATACCAGGGGATCAAACCCATGACCTTTTGCGCTGCGGACCCAATGCTTTACTAACTGAGCAAACTTGTGAACAAGACTTACACATCTCAACAGTGCTACTGAACTACTTTTTTTAAGGTTGTTTTTCACTTTTTGTCATGCAATTTCCAAAATTACCATGCACCTCCTTATTTTTATAGCATTACATATTGCCTGTTTAATTTAAGAGGTTTACTTACAAAACTAATATTCAACCGAACCCTTTACAATATGTTTTTGCTTGGATTTTGGCATTAAGTATACAAAAAATATCAGATCTAATAATGTGCAGATTTAATTAAGAACTCCAAGCAGGATGTAAGCAGTGGTAAGATCTGGCGGTGTGGCATAGTGGTTAAAACTGGGCCAGGAAGTAAAATGTTGCTGGAAGGGGAATGATTCGTGAGCTATCACTAGCCGCATTTCCATTACTCGTTAAATTGTGCACAATGCATCCGATGGAAACACGGCAATTCGCATTAACTACCATATAGCGCAAAAACGTTTTCATGCTCAGGTGAGGGTTTTTTTCAGGAAATTGCAATATAAACAGTTTTTTTTTGCAATTACAGGTCACCTAACGTGCATAAAAGTCAAATTATCACTCGTTAAAGGGGACATATAATGAAAATCTGATTTTTCCATGTTCAAGTGCTATAATTGGGTTCCCAATGCTTCTATCAACCTAGAAAATGTGAAAAAGATCAACCCAATAACTTTGTTTTGGTAAACCATTCTCTGCAAGCATGTAAATAATTAGGTCTTTGAAATTTGGCTCCCCTTGTGATGTCAGAAGGGGATAATACCACCCTTTAATCTGCACTATCCAACCACGGCACTGCCATTTAGTACAGAGATCAGCTCATTTGCATTTAAAAGGACACACCCAAAACTGCAAATTTTTGCTCACACCTACAAAGTGGCAATTTTAACATGCATTTATAATTTATCTACCGTATTTTCCAGACTATAAATCGCTCCGGAGTATAAGTCGCATCGGTCAAAAATGCTTAATGAAGAGGAAAAAACATATATAAGTCGCACTAGACTGTAAATCACATTTATTTAGAAGATAATTTCACACAATCCAATCCAAGCCCAAGAACAGACATTTAATCTGGAAAGGCAAGTTATTCAACTAAACAACAGCATAGCCTACAGAACAACAGGCCGAAGAGATGTACGTACATGTTAACGTACACATTAACAGTTATTCAGCTAACGTAAACAATACACAGAAAATACCTGGGAGGCTGAAAAGGCTAAATTAACATAACAAGCCAAAGAGAATTCGGTTCACCAAGCTCCCGAACTCATTCAACATCACTGAATTATGAAAATGAAGGACTGTAGAGACCTGAAGGACACCTTTCTGACTTATTTTTGTTTATGGTTAAAGAACAATTTGAAAAACACATTTACTAAACGGGGCAATATGGCATCAGAGCGCAATTCCAAAAAAGCGCAGACGGAAGTGGTCATATCTGCAGGTTATTTACTAAAAAGGCGCAACAGGTGATAATGACCAACATAATGAGCAGCGCAAATTAGTTCAGGGTCGTAAATAAGCAGAGCTGATGAGTTGTGCATGATCTACTAATGTGTGAGTTCAGACATAACAGCTAACAAAGCCATAGGACACAAAAAAGTGAAGGTTTACAATAAGTTTTGAAACGCCTGGTATTGTGTGACTTCTTTCTTCCTGCAAATAAAAAATGGCTTTGCAAACAATATTTTTGAATAATATGTTCCTCTGGCATTCCAAATAAACTGTTACATATTACAAAATCCTCTGCCTTGTACCACGCGCTCTCTAATGCCTCTTCTATCAGCTACCATCTCAGACATTTCAAGGGCAAAAAGACTTAATACATGTTTTTTTCTATAATGGCGCAAAAACCAATAATATCACACAGGCAAACATTAGTAAATCGCGTTGCGTGAATCATTACAATAATCTCCTCAGAGGCGTCATGCCCATTCAAACTTTCCTTTTTTTTGAGCCAAATGGATTTTGCATGCAACCTCAAAATCAAAGAGGCGTCCATTAATCTGTTAATTGTCTTTTAATCTGTTTAATATGCACAATATTATCAATTATGTGCTGCATTCTTGTCACTTTTCGGAGATTTTTGCCATTTTGATCGTGTTACATTACTTTATTATGGTGGCAGGCGCCGCAAACAGCGCAGTCGCAGATGTCATCAGCATTTGTGCGCGCTCACAGGCTCTTTGCTGTTGCTGCTGCATTTTGCTATCTGAGGAATTAAAACGTGTAAGAAACGCTCACAACATTTCCAAACCCCAGTACGGTAATATGCAGTTAACCTCCTCTGTGTAGAAAATGTATGGTTTAAAATGTGACAGTCTCAATGTTATATTAGTAGATTTCTAGATTCACCTTCTTGATACAACGCCAAAGTTCGCCAGAGTTCACGGGGGCGCAGAATCACACATGCTCACATATGAGGTAAATTATATGCAATAATGCATTCCTCTAATAATTTTATCTACACATTTTTTAGATCATTATTGAACATTAAAATCAATCACGTGGCTATAGCTTATGTCATTTTCGTTGTTTATATACCTAATGGATTTAAAATTACATAAATTTTATAGGATAATGCAGTTGTTGTGCAAAATGCATTAATGACACAATTAAACAAGTCATTTATTAAAACATGCCGTTTCAGATGTATATATGATACTAATATGTAATTATTCCGATTAAATAGTATTTGATATGAAAGTTAGTCAACACTTTCATTTTGGAGGTTTTTGCATGAAAGCAGGTGTGTTCAGATTGTTAGAAATGTAAGTACTATGGAAAAGACTGAAAGCTCTATAATATTTCGTTTGATGTCTGTATATGCACACATTTCTGTAAGCTGTGCACACTGTGCCCCCTTAAAAAATGGTGCATGACGCCCCTGAATGTCCTCCCATAAATTTTGCGTCTAAACGGAAACTATTAGAAATGCATATGCATATTCATCCTCTGAGGCTATTTTGGGGAATTCCACCTGGATTTGGCCTACCCAATTTCAAAAGCTTTTCATACTCACAAGCAGAGGTGCACATACAAAAGTTTGGTATCATTTTACAGGAAACCCTTTGAAATTACATAAAACACTGTTAAAAGTGCTCAACATGGTTGTATGTGTTGTCAGTCCTCTAATAAACACAAAAATAAATAGGCGCTTTTTGATATTTTTTTTCTAAAGTCTGTATTTAAAAGTGTATAACTCTGGCCCTGAGTGGTAAAGAAACCTGCAGACAGTTTAGTTTGATTCCAGCAATTGCCAGCTTACAGAGGAAAAAGGAATGTTTTCTCTATCATTATAAATGCAAAAGTTATTTTACTTCAACTGAAGGGAGGAATAATACCCTTTTTGTATTTAATTTCCGCCTAAAAATATTTGAAGTGCTCCCATAACCACATACAGTGGACTAAATGCAATTTCTTTTTATAATTTTACAGAAAACCCTTTCAAGTTACATAAAAAGCTGCTGTTTGTGACAAATATTGTTATTTATGTTGTTTTTCATATGATGAAACACCAAATTTTATTTTTTATGTTGTAAATACTGTCTTTGATAGTGTATAACTCTGGTTCTGGGTGCTCTAGCAGACTGCAGACAGTTCTGGTTGTTACCAGCAGCAGACAGTAAACACCCAAAAAAGAATGAACTCTTTAGCATGTCGCATTCAAAAGTTATTCTCATTTTACTGAAGGGTGTGAAAATACATTTTTCATATAAATATTAATTTTTTGTTTTGCACATATAATAAATAGCAAGGGATTAATTATGCACAAAACCAAGGAAAATGCTGTGAATGGACTCATTGTTTAGAGTAGGACCTAAGATAAAAGATGGTGTATCATTTGTTGCTATCTGTGCTATCTGAGGCAGTCCACAGTCAAGTTTCACATATGTTTACAAAAGACCATTTTTTACCTCATTATTCATTCGATGATTGTTGGATATGTGATGATAATAGGACAAAAATAACGCTGTAGCCTTATTCCTGAGAGTGATTTCATTTGATATTAGACTTGCCCATGTTTGTCATACTTGAAAAATATGAAATATGTGAATATTAAATCATATAAAAATTGTGGGGGGGTGATAGTGTAAATTAAGTGTAAATAACTTTCTTACAGTAAGAGATATCTCAAAGTGATGCATATCTGCAGAAAGTAGAGACTCTACGCTTTCAAACAGTATCTCATATGTGGTACTGGGTCCATGACAGACCATTAAAAATTAAAGGAATATTTTATATTAAGTCAAAATAAGATAATTCTGGACCCGGTACAGGGTCCACAGAGTCAAACAAGAACCCAATGCTGGCTTGAAAATAACCCAGATTCAAACTCAGGCCACCCATACACCATAACCACCATGGCTAATTGTGGCAAAGCATCAGCGCTGACAGCAAAACCACAGAAGCCTAAGTGGTCCAGCACCCATAATTTGGTTTAGCAATTAGGTTTGTTAACATTCATTAACATAACTAAACACACACACAGCGTGCCCACTCAGACAGCAAGCCATTTCCTATCTCACTTGATATCACAACAACTTGCAGTAATAAAATGATCTGCGAATTACAGAACCACAGAGAGCACACACACAAACACCCCACATGCGCTCACACAAACATATTTACACCTCCACATAAAATATGTGTGTGCGTGTGTGATGAGAGAGAGAGAAGAGGAAAAGAGACAGATTTTGGCCTCGAGCTTTACACAGACACTTGACAAAAATGGATTTTTCTCTCACTCTGAGAAAAAAAAACCGTGTAACCTTTCATATGACCAGGAAGGTCACACACACACAAACCAAACAATCTTGCTTGCACAGTCCAACAAGAGGTGAGGAATCACCATGTGGCTTCAAATTGCTGGGTAATGAAGTTAAGGGAGGAAAATGCTTTGCACCTACTGAAGAAGTGTGAGGTGATACTGTTTTCAGTGTTAACCCACTGCAGAGCTGCTTTTTAAAAAGTCTAAAGTTACCCTACCACCTGTACACTGTCAGAAATAAAGGTACAAAACTGTTTCCGTTTGATACCTTTACAGGACTACAAAACAGAATACAATTTTGGATAGATTACTGTACCTTAAGAACCTACATTGTTAGAAAAAAGTCAAAATATGTACCCTAGCTGTCAGTGGGGCAGCACCCCTTAAAAGGGTAATTGTATGGACCATTAGGTACAGATATGTAAACATTTAGTACCAATATGTACCTTTGAGATACTAATATGTACACTGTAAAAAAATTCCGTAGAAATTACAATGTTATTGCAGCTGGGTTGCCGGTAATTTACCGTAGATTTACATTTATGTTATTTACTGGCAAGAGTTTGTTCAAAGTTAAATAAATTTCAAATATTAACAAGTCTTTATCTTTACAGAATAAAACTATACAATAACAGCCTCATGCAAAGCATTCTGGGAACCAGAAATCATCATCAACCTTTTTCTGTTTTTTGGTCCAGATTTTGTTTCCCAGAATGTTTTGCTTGATGCTGTTTTTTAGTTTTACTCTGTAAAGATAAAGACTTGTAAATGTTTAATTTTCATTTAACTTTGAACAAAATGTTGCCAGTAAAAAACATAAATGTAAATCTACGGTAAATTACCGGCAACCCAGCTGCAATTTCTACGGATTTTTTTTACAGTGTATTTTGAGGTACTAAGCTCTCTTTGGTCCCAGAATGTATCTCTGAGGTACTAAAATGAAATCCTTAGGTGCAAAGCTGTACTTTTTGAAAGGGTACAGCCCCAGTGACAGAGAAGGTACAGTTTTGTACCTTTATTTCTGAGAGTTTAGTTGATCATTTTATTCGTAATGTCCTGTAAATGACATATTTAAAATGCAGGACTGTAGCTCTCTAGGACTGACCTTGCCTACCTCTGCACTAGCAAATTAAGGAGCCTTTGTAGGGCAGAAAAGGTCATGGTTTTAATCCCAAGGGAACACACATACTGTTTGTAATGTGCTGTAGGTCACTTTCAATGAAAGCATCTGCCAAAAAGCATAAGTAGGGAATAATTGACGACAGGCCGTTGAATTATTTGAAAATAATGCACACCCAAGGTGGTAATGCGTCATGACGTGACCTGTGGGACATTTCTCAACCAATCAGCATTCAACAGCCTCGTGGTATAAATATAAAGAATTTAATATATTGTCCTGTGAATAAATGCCTACTATGACTTAAGTACTTTACTTAATCTTTAAAGTTAGGCCTTTAAAGGGACACTCCACTTTTTTTGAAAATATGCTAATTTTTCAGCTCCCTACAGCTACAGTTTTGGATTCTATTCAGCTGATCTCCGGGTATGGCGCTACCACTTTTAGCATAGCTTAGCACAATCCATTGAATCTGATTAGACCATTAGCATCGCGCAAAAAAATAACCAAAGAGTTTTGATATTTTCCTATTTAAAACTTGACTCCTCTGTAAGTACATCGTGTACTAAAACTGACGGAAAATTGAAAGTTGTGATTTTTTTTTTAGGCAGATATGACTATGAACTATACTTTCATTCTGGCGTAATAATCAAGGACTTTGCTGTCGTATCATGGCTGCAGGAGGCGCAATGATATTACACAGCGCCTGAAAATAGTCCCCTGCTATTGAAAGATACCAAGGGGACTACTTGCAGGGGCTGCGTAATATCATTTCGCCTGCTGCAACCATGATACAACAGCAAAGACCTAGAAAATGGCAACTTTTAATTTTCCGTCAGTCTTAGTACACGATGTAACTACAGAAGAAGAAGAATCAAGTTTTAAAGAGGAAAAATATCTTTTTTGCGCGATGCTAATGGTCTAATTCAAATCAATGGATTATGCTAAGCTATGCTAAAGTGGTACCGCCAGACCCGGCTGAATGGATTCCAAAACGGTAAAAATCAAATGTTTAACTCCAGGGGAGCTGAAAAATTAGCATATTTTCAAAAAAAGTGGAATGTCCTTTTAATAATGCCAAAGTACATAATTTTTCTGGTTCTGATTCGGGCTCGTATTGATATGGTAGTAAAGACGCAATTATCTAAGTATGTACCTTTTGCATATGGTAAACATGTACTAATAAACACCAAAGGAAATGGGGACAGATCTGTTTGCTTTTGTAAAATGTGAATTAAGATTAATCAGTGGTGATACTGGGACGACATAAAGCTCTTAACAGTGACCTCCTCCACTCCTCAAGGTGTATGCAGGTCACACATTCATCACCAGCAGATGAGTTAAAATGTTAGATATGACCCTAGATGACCGACTGACTGACCTTCAGTTATCATTGAGTTGTGGCAACAGTCTCATTTTAAGATTAACTCGACTCACTGCCCCTTTTAATCCAATGTTACCTTATTAGACATTTAGCTGACATGTTCTTATACAGAGCAACTACAAATATATTTATTACAGTGACTGCCCACCCAGAGCAACCTGGGGTTAAATGCCTTGTGCAAGGTTGAAATTGTGATGAAGGACCCGGGTAACGCATCCCATAAATCCCTGCCTCTCGGCTTTAAAACATCAACCTTTAAATTACTTGCCCAGATATAAGCGGCCATCCCACCGTTTGGAAATCCTGCTGCTCAAGTCACATTCAGCCCCCATAAATTCTCACATTATGCCACGCTCAGCTCTATATATTACTTTGTTGTAGCTGTCAGTATCAGATTTCACTTAGAGATTCTGGCCAAGAGTGAAGTCAATGGCTTTGGCCCCTGTTACCGACAGGATATGGACAAGTTTTACAGGCCAGCTGCAGTGGCATCTTACAGTTTTGTCTTTGTACTTAATAACATGAAGTTATGGCGACATAAATGTCAGTAACAATAAATGTCCTATTTGTTACGCCAACTGTGCAAGGAGGGTTTAATTTGAGACATAGTAATATTTACATTTATGCATTTGGCAGACACTTTTAACCAAAGGGATTTTTAAGCTGTGTTTGTTAGTATGTGTGTTCCTTGGTAGTGGGACTCTTACCCACAACCTTTGCACTGCTAATGCAAAAAGCTACCATTTGACCTCAACACTCTCAATAAAAAGTACAAAAGTTGTCACTGGGATGCAGTGGCAGCCGGTGACTTATTTTTCGAGGGCGCACTATATGAAGCTCGGCAAAACATGTATTTAGCCCGTCATGTGTGTGGCTCGTCATGTCAAAGTATGTGTTTGGCACCCCACTTCAAAGGGGTTTATGATAAAAGAGATGCTCGTGTTTGCCAGATACTCGCATAATCTCATGCGTAATCAGAGTTTAGTGTTAATGTCTTGCGAGTATTTTGTGAACGTGAACGTCTTTTATCACAATCCCTTTCGACACGTGTGCAGAAGGTACGTATTTTGACATGACGCATGATGCACATAGGTACGCATGATGCACTGAACACATATACAAATGACACTCCGAACACCAATTTTGAATTTTCTTCCCTCGTCACTAAATTGCTATAACGTAAAAGATTAGCTTTACCTCTATGCTAGCTTGCGCTGTCTCGAGTAAACCTGTTAAGGACACGCCTATAATCCCTCCCACTGCGAAGTGTTACTAAACTCAGTGGAAAAGCTAGACAAGCCAAAATGAGGTGACCTGACCCAAACCAAACCATGGGGTACTATGCAATGTAAAAGCACCATAAGGTGCAATATGCACCTTTTAGGTTTAAAAACGTTTTGAAAAGGTACCGTCCAAATTAACTATTTTTTTTCTGAGAGTGTAAACACTGCACCACAATGCATTATATCTGGTATTTGTTCAATGTAGCACACAGTAAAAGTGTGGTACCCTAAAAATTCTGGTGTCTCTTGTTCACTCTTGTGTTGTTTGAAACCCATATGAGTTTATTATTTTCAATAAACTGAAAGTCACGATCTGCTTAACGCTTCCTTTCATGATTCACAGAAAAACTTTAAAGACACAAAATATATTTTGATAAATGATGGTAACCACATAGTTCATGGTACCTATTGATTTCTATAGTAGGAAAAATACTATTTAAGTTAATAAGTACCATTGACTGTGTGCTTATCATAATTTATCAAAATATCTTCTTTTGTATTCAACATAACAAAGAAATTCACATGAGGTTGAGTAAATAATGACAGAATTTTCATTTGGTTGAACGATCACTTTTAGCAAGTGGGTCTACATAAAACTAATGTCACCATCTTAACCTTTAGTCAGCATTACCTTTTTGCTTTTAGTCGACATGCATTACAATATATTACATTAACATGTTTTGCTAGACAACAAACATTTGAGTGCAGAATGCCAAATGCTTCCTGATTCCCGGTTGTAAGTGGGGGTCTCCAATCGATATCCAAATGCAAAATGAGAACACAATGCAGAAACATCCTGTCAAATGTTTAAAGAGCAAGTATCATGGATGTATGAAACCTGAAACCTTCCTTTTTACGAGCTAAGCAGAATCACTGATCTCATACAGTACTACTATCACCGCATGGCTGTTTATAATATACACTTGATAAAAACAGTTGATTTTCATTTACACTTCACAACCCACAGATATAAAAAAATACTTTTTACATTTATAATTTTTTTCTATGTAAATTTCAATAACGGGTGGACATTTTTTTCATTTTATACTTATTTTCAATTTTTAGTTGTTGGTCTTCCTCATATGCGTAAAACATTAAAACCTGCAGCGAACCACTAAATCATATGAATCTTATTGCCCTTTGTAACATGTTTGTGTGTAGTTCTTATTGCTGGGCAATACTGACCAAAATTCATACCTCTTTAACTTTGGGATTAAATGCAATATATAGTAAATATCCCAGTATATTCCTGATAGAAAAATGTCATTAGATGCACCAATATAAAAAATTTCCACCGATAGCTACAGCCGATTATTTAGAGTGATATTGGCCGATACGGATAGTTTGGTGGTTATTTTAACTTGCATTAACTCAATTCTGAAGATATGCTCATTTTCCAGCTCCCTTAGAGTTAAACAATTGATTTTTAACGTTTTGGAATCCATTCAGCTGATCTCCGGGTCTGGCGGTAGCACTTTTAGCATAGCTTAGCATAATCCATTGAATCTGATTAGACCATTAGCACTGCGCTAAAAAATAACCAAAGAGTTTTGATATTTTTCCTTTTTAAAACTTGACTGTTCTGTAGTTACATCGTGAACTAAGACTGACAGAAAATTAAAAGTTGAGATTTCAGATATGGCTAGGAACTATACTCTCATTCTGGCGTGATAATCAAGGACTTTGCTGCTTCCCCTGCCATTGAAAGTTACCACTGGAACTATTTTCGGGCACTCTGTAATATCATTGCGCCTCCTGCGGCCATGTTACGGCAGCAAAGTCCTTGATTATTACACCGGAATGAGAGTATAGTTCATAGCCATATCTGCCTAGAAAATCGCAACTTTTAATTTTACGTCTGTCTTAGTACACGATTTAACTACAGAAGAGTCAAGTTCTAAATAGGAAAAATATCGAAACTCTTTGGTTATTTTTTTGTGTGATACTAATGGTCGTATCAGATTCAATGGATTGTGCTAAGCAATGCAAAAAGTGCTAGCTACGGACCCAGAGATTAGCTGAATGGCTTCCAAAACTGTAAGAATCAAATGTTTAATTCTAGGAAAATTAGCATATTTAAAAAAACAGTGGAGTGTCCCTTTAAACTGGTGATGTTTCTTTGCATTTTCTATACACAGAGCTCTAATTCATTGCATTTTCCTGTTCTCTTTTGATTGACAGGATATATCAGCCATTACTATCGGCTGTTTTAAACTATTGGCCGATACCATAAAAATTTCTTTATTCAATCGATACCGATTATTGACCGGTATTTTGGTGAATATCTAGTTTTCATGCAAGTCAAAGCCTTATGCGAGATGTCACGATCACCTTTATTGAAACAGCGTATTATGAATATAAAATTCAAAGACAGGGTTTTCCTGTTTTTTTTTTTTTTTGTAGTGCACAACTACAAAGCTTCTGTTGCAAAGGATGGTCATATCGGACCATACCGATATAGACTGTATTGTCTCATCCCTTATCCCATTGGTAAAACTACTGGAATATATGACCGGAGATGTGAAATGATTTAGGAAATAAACCAAATCACCTTACTGTGCTGCCGTTATCGAACAATGATATCACTTCGAAGTACTTGAGTGCTACATTTACATTTACCTTTATGTATTTGGCAGATGCTTTTATCCAAACCAACGTACAGTGCATTACAAGGTTTACATTTTATCACTATATGTGTTCCCTAGGGACCGAACCTATGACCTTTGCAATGCTTACACAGTGCTACCAGTGGAGCTTCAGGAACACTTAAGAAGTGGAATAAGTATCCTGCTCAAAATGCATTTCATCTTAGCCTCACAGATCTTGTATGACATTATCACCTGCTGTACATGCGGTTCAAACTGAATGTAAAGACTGATATATTTCTCTTAAATCAGCTTCTAGTTCAAAGGCAACTCATCGCTATGGGAACAACAAAAGTAATTGGTTAGAGTTCATTACCAATCGTTGACTCACTCACCCACCCTGCGACACAACTAATTACATCTAGAGACGCATGGCCAAAGCTTGACATCTTATTTTACTTAAATATATCTGCTTGTTTATAGTTTATTTAAATACCCAGTACTATTCAAAGCTGATTTAAATGTTAATATTGGTTATTATTGGTTTCATTTAATCTTTAAATTTTCAGTGATAGCCCTACAATACCGGAACAAACAAAGCATCCATTAAACTACAGAAAAGGAAGCCACACCCTGTGTTTAACAACTTAATTTAATCCCTTCTTCCACTAGTAGGGTGGGAGCGAGCAGAGTTATTAACTCCTCAGGCTGTCCCCAATACACACATTCATATACACAAACCACACTTAAATGCCAAAACATTGTTGAGCACATAAATGTTTCTTTAAATCAATTATTCACATTAATATGGCAATGACTAACCTCACATGAGACAAACTGCTCTGGTTAAAAGCCCTGGTAGAGTCAGAGAAACCACACACACACGCACACACACATGTGATGCATCCTGCATTAGGCCTTAAGAGCATTGAACAGAAAATGGCCCATGAATTATGTGTTATTTTGTCTATGCTACAGTTTACCGTGCTTATGGCTTTAAGGGGTGATGTTCATCTGCATGCTAATACAAAATTGAAAACTATTTTCAGCTAAGCAACCGTAACATGGTTTCTTGCCTCCAAATAACAAAGTATACACCAACTGCGTACTGCATTTATTGCACTGCAAGTCGCTTTTAGTTTTAATGTTCTACTACAGTAAAATGACTTTATATGGCTGCACCAAGATTAAAATCAGAACCACAGACAGCTCCACACAACACTTTTAGTCGGTGTCAGTGAACACAGCATCATTTTTAATAGAGACATAATAATCACAGGCACATCTGTGGCTCTATAGTCGTAAGGTGCCTTCATGCCACCATGATCTGCTGCTTGGACAGCTGTTGGTGCTTTGGTTTCTGGACGCTAAGCTCTTGCAGTAGCAGCTGGAGGTTAGATTCGGTTTCAGCACCATGGAGAGCGCCAGCACATATTAAACACTTGAAAGCTCACAGCAAAGGCAGACTAACAACTAACAACTTCTGAACAAACTCTGAGCAATGAGTCATTGACTGATATCTTGCTTAAAACAAGAGAAAGTCGCACTTTTGTCTGGTCATTCAGATCAAACAATAAACCTCATTCATGAAAATAACAAAATCCAGTTGTTCCATTCAACTTTTGGTTATGACAGAACTGTAATTTTCCTGTTGTGTGTTTGAATTTCATTTCTTCTCCTATTTATAAAGTACATTTTTGTGGAGTTTTCCTGGACACTGTTGTTTTATGGGATTAGTTAAGAACTGTTATAAAGTTGCTTTTGAGCATTATGTGTTGGTAGAAGCTTATCAAATAAACAGGACTGAATTGAACAGTTACGATGAATATTTAATAGGGATGTTCCCTCTGTGTGGTCGCTTCTAGGTATTAAACGCATTGGGTCTACTTACACAAACGCGTGGTAGAGCAGCGCCAATCCTCTCGGTCTCTCGAGCGCATCGTAGATGAGGTTCTGGATCCGCCGCTTCCTGATGTTATTCCTCTTCACGGGACGAGTGTAGCCCAGGGGCGTCTTGGCGAGCAGACCGATGTTCTGCGAGCCCCGTTTAAAGTCCGCTTCCCTGGCCGAACCGACGAGCAGCAGCGCGCCGTCCCTCTCCTGCACCGCGCATTGCTCCAGCTCTCCGGCCAGCCCGCTCTTCCGCTCGCGGGAGTCCTCGGCCCCGCTAGCGGCATTTCTGGACCTGATCCCCATGTTCACTGCTCTCGAACCTCGGCGCCGCGCGTGTGGAAGTCCGGGATGGGGCGCATGCCATGATCCGGACGGGGAAAGCGCGAGCTCCTTAGTGGCCGTGGGTCATTTAAGGACTTGGTTCGGGAAGGGAGGCGCGGGGCGGACAGGCTGTGAATTAAAATAAAAAATCACAAGTCTGTCAAACGGACACACGTACACGCGCACTCTTACACACACACACTTACTATTTAAAAGGACTGGCTACAAATGTGCGTTTAAAATGTCGATGCACACCCGTTTCCAATAGTGCTGCGTTGACAAAGAGCCGCAACAGAGCGGCGCAACAATTGCATCGCCTCGACGCGAGCCCCTGGACCCCGACATGAGCAACACAAACCAATGTCCGAACGCGTAAATCGTACAAACGCAGCTGTCTTACCGTATTCAGCGCGCGTCCGCATGATTGCTGAATCCGTTTCTTTTGGTGTTACTGATGCTCGTGGAGACGCTTGACGGTGGCGCGGTGTGGGTGGGAGGATGGCTAGCGCGCGCCTCGCACACGGGATTTCAGACGCGAGCGCGAGACAGAGCGCTCGTGGCCACGTGACACAATACTGACATAGCATATGATCTGTGTGCCTCGTCAAGAATATGCATGCCATCGTAAAACCTCCAAAGGTGCTTTCGCAGGAATCACAAAAATGACTGCAGGCGGTTCTTATACTGGAGTGGTCACATTCGGTTAGTACTTACTGTACACCCCCACATTATACATAACCATTTAATTTTTTGTCTTTAGTTTAAGCTAAACTGTTTTATTGACTTTACAAATCTTTTAATCTTTGAAGGTGTATGCTTAATTGATTGAAATACGTTATATGCACAGCATTTAATGAATAATGAGAAAAGCTCCTTCAACTCCTTCAGTATAGCCTACCTCAGGAAACTGCTTGATAATATTAATAAAAATGATAAAAATATACAGTATAAGTGAGTGTCTCTTTAACTACAGTATACAAAGTAGCATTGACTAAAACAGTGTTTCTTAAACTTTTTTGTCATTCCCCACTTTGGAGGTAGGTAAGGGTTCTGAGTCCCACCTGTCCCCAATCCCCACAACAAAATGATAATCAAGTAGGCTTTAATTTTTACTGTAAAAATTTATTTAATTTATTTAATCACATCACATAACAGCATTAAACACTTTCAATAGAGAAAATAAACGTTCAAATGTATTATCATTTTGCATGAAAAAAAACTTTGTTCAAAAGTAAATAATAATAATGCAACTGTGTTTGCATTTGGTCTCTGACAAAAGTCATCATACTTTCTTTTCAGCTGGCTTTTTGGTTGATTAGGTCTATTGTCTGTCTTGGTTTTCTCTTCTTGTGCTGAATCTCCAGTCATCTTTTCATTCTCTGTCACAAACGTATCCATCGTTTACTTTTATACCCGCAACCACCTATAGCGCCTGTACACCTCTCCACATCAAAGTTTCTGTTCTGCTTCAGTTAACATTCAGAGGTTAATTCGTTCTTGTCACGTGACATTTTCTTCACAGTCTGATGTTGTTTTAAGTTATAGTTATATTTAAATATGTTGTTTTGAGTGTTGGGTCAATAAATAAAGAAATGAATAGAGATGGCCATAAAATTGACCAAATTTCCTCCCGTTTGTTACGCCCCACTTGTAATATTCCTATTCACCATGAGAAATGTTGGACTAAAACAACATCTTGAAACTCATACAGTCCTAAACTATATATCCACAGATCTAAAAATAAAGTTGCTTAAAAGGTTCTTTACAGCGAAATACCATTTTTGTTCCTCAAAGAACCATTTTGTCAAATATTATTAGAAGAACCATTTCTTTCATACCTTTACATTATCTGAAGAACCTTTTTAACTTCAAACATCCTTTTTTTTTTAAATAGAAAGGTTTTTCAGATGTTACAGCTCACATAACACATGCTGTTTCTGCTAATCTCATGTTAATCTTGAGATAGATGAACTTATAGAGTAGTACTGCACCCTATATATCTCCAAAGAGTCTTTAGTTTGATCAGATTTATAAAACACAGATCTACTCTACCGATAGTTTCCTAATAAAACCGAGCTACTGGAGGCGTACCGCCGTGTGGAGAAAGTGACGAGTAAGGAACACACAACACACAAAAAACATCACCCCACTATCTCTGGATAACTTATGATTCATACATGTTCATGTTGTTTACATTATATGTATTTACAGTTTTGCTTACCATCTGTGACTCATGACACGGTTGGGAACGCCACATTTCAACGAAATCCAGTGTAAAACAAACACACACACACATGCACGCACGCACACACACACACTCACAAAGTGCTGCTACCCAGGATAAACAAACTATATCCATTGTTTCCATAATGCTGGGTTCTTTGGGAAGCTGACAAGCTTAAATTTCCCTCACAAAAAACCACACACTTTTTGGTGACGTTGATTTTGTGTAAGCTTTTAGTTGGCGTGTGCCTGCTCTATTCTGGGTAAAGTGCCCATATAAGGACTTCCACTGTACCCCAAGGTTACTCTGTTACGCAACAGATTTTGAAGTCGAAAAAAATATTTACCAAAATTGTAGGAAAGAGGAAACTGCTTTTTTGAAGCTTTGCTAATATTTAGCATGAGAAATACAACTCTTGAACTGTGTTAATAAAGCCCGATTTATAGTTCTGCGTAAGCTCCACGCCATAGCTACGCCGTAGCCTCTGTGTAGCCTGACGTGCACCTCGCAAAATGTTCAACAGCACGTCAGTTCTACGTGGACCGCAAGTGCTGTGATTGATTCACTAGACTAGTTGCGACGGTGAAAACAAAGATGGGCCAAGTTAAGGAGTGATTTAACTGAAACTGCAACAAAAGTCACTGTTTATTTACTTCTATCATTGCTGGTCTTCTCAAAGCATACACAACAAGTTGCTATTTCTTCTTCGCTTGTGTAAGGGATCTCAGGTTTCGGAAGGGGAACAAAACTGCAATCTTTGCCGGGTTTCTGACACAATATGTCTGAGAGCGTTGCTAGAGTATGAATATATTGTATTCCAATATGGAGCGTTTAAGTGTTAACACTAAATCAAAACTAAACAACAGATTTGTAAATGAAGAGGTTTAATTACAGTACTGACTTAAAGTTACAGTTGAAATGGTTACACTATAAATGCATGAAATGATAAAGAATACAAACAATTGACTGTTTCCAATGTATGTGAGATATTACCTGATAAGATAGAGAACAGAGAAAGAAAGAAAGTTTAGAAGAAAGCCCAGAGCTCATGAAAATCAAGACCTTTATTCTCTATCCCTTGACCATGTGACTAAACCTAACTTGATACATTCAAATAGACCAATCAGAAGATCACCTTTAACCCCACTGTACTTGACCAAACCCAACATAATACATTCAAACTGACCAATCAGAAAACCACCTTTAACCCCCAATGTATTGGATAAACAGCTGTGACAATAGTCTTTGTAAACACAGGAATGCAGATGGTACAGTATGGAAATGAGGGTTGTGACCAAGTAATAAGTTCCTATATTTTTAATCTTACACTTGTGGGTTAAACTTGCCAAGCTGCTTCTTCATTGACGGTCGCGTTGGTACTGTGGTTACACACGTGGATACTGCCTACAAGCGGTCTGCACATCGACGTGGACGGTAACGCAAAAGTATAAATAAAAATTGATGTGGAACCTACACCTGGAACCACTAACCCAGAAATGGTTCTTCTATGGCAGTGGTTCTCAAACTTTTTCAACCCCCCCCCCCCCCCTCCTTGTATACAGTGCATCCCTTCGCGCGCCCCCAAAGAAAATGTATGTAATAAATCATTCAAAAACATATTGGGCCCTATTTTAACGATCTGAAACGCAAGTGCGAAGCGCAAAGCGCAAGTGAGTTTGTCGGCGGATCTTGGGCGCTGTTGCTATTTTCCCGGCGGGAATCAGTAAGGGGTTGGTCTGAAGTAGGTTCATTATTCATAGGTGTGGTTTTGGCGTAACGTCAAATAAACCAATCAGAACGCTATCCAACATTCCCTTTAAACGCAATGGCGCAAGTTCCATGGTGGGTTACTATTATTATGACGGATTTACCAGGCGCACGTCAGGAGCGGTTCACAGCCGAGGAGACAGACGTTCTTGTAAGAGCAGTCAAAGACAGAGAAGTTGTTTCGTATGGGGATGGAAGAAACCCGCCCAAATAAGCGTCGGTTAAACAGGCGTGAGAGGAAATAGGCACAATTGTCTCATCAGCTGGCATCCCCATCGTTGCGCCAAATGCTACAATGATGTCAGGAGACGGGGGAATCCCAAGCTTGCCAGCATAAATCGGGCACGCCGTGTAACGGGAGGTGGATCTGCCTCTACACATGACCTGACGCCAGCAGAGGACATCGCTGCGTCCACCCCTACCGCTGAAAGGGTTTGGGGGCTTTGAAATCGGACCCAAGAAACGCAAGCAAGGTCCAACCCCAAAGTACACTTACAAATCAAGTTCCTACACATTAAGGTTTCTTATGAAAACATTTTAATAATTATTTACATAAAATAAACGTAATACAGCCACACAACAAACTTATGAAAATATTTTAATCGTTATTTGCATGAGAACTTTTTTTAACGCAGCCACACAAACTAAATACAAAGTATCACCACAATGCTCACCACTAAGATTCCCCTTATCCAGGGTTTCCGCGGGGTTGTAAAAAGTAGTAAAAGGTAGTAAATTAAATTATGCCAAATTAAGGCCAGTAAAAAGTAGTAAGCGTCATCTGACGAGGTAGTAAATTTTCGATTGCCTTTTGTAATGTTATGATGCCTGGAAATTAGTTCAAATCACCTGCATATCTGGGCAAATAATCAAAGATCTTTCATCTCTGGGATGTGATCAAAGCCTGAAGTGGAGCCAAATCACGTTCCTCTCTCCGCTGTAAGCGTTCTGTAATCACTACGGACCGGATCCACTCCGGGTTTTCTGACTGTATCACGTTAAGCTGAGGTAAAACTTTTTCAGCTAGCATGGTCAAACTTATAATGCAGGAAGGCTCCGATGTTTTGAAGAACGATAAAGGTGTAAAAGACGATTGACTTGGCTTAGCGAAATAATGAAGATTGGCAAGCCTTTCAGTTCGTGGGATAAGAAAACCAAACAGGTAATTGCGTGTCTTTGCACAGTATGACTAACGTAAGGGGTCCTGTATTTTGGGGGTAAATGATTTCTCACGTTACTGATCATCCGCGGCACGCTTTTTAATGCTATGCTGATATAGCCAGTGGCTGGTACAACGGGTTTGTTTAACTCGTGGGTAAACTTCATGTGGATCCACAAGAACCAAGAGGCAGATGACATCCAAATCCTGTGAGAGCGATTGACGAGGAATCATAAGAGGAGACTGCTTTCGAAATGCTCTCGCGGGACTTTGATGTCATCCACCTGTCGGTTCTTGCAGTTGCATTTGCGTGTGGTCACAAAAACGTAACATTTGTACATAGATTTAAGCACAGCAGTTTAAAAACAGGTGATTTTAAGCCATTCAAACACAAACAACAGTGCGTCCGCAGTTTCTGTGTCAGAAGAGCATGCAAGCCGCGCATTCGATTCTCATTAAGCATGTGTTGTATGTATTTTTGCCGCTTTATTGGCCTTAAATAACACATATGCCTCAAAAATCCCGTCTTTGCAAATATCCTCATATAAACACAACCATTTAGGTCTTAGGAGAAAGTAAACAGCAGAAACATTGCGCAAAAACTAGCAGATCAGCGCTGCCTCTATTGTAACAATATTTTGTTGAGAAATGTACAGTCATTCAATTAACAACTGTCACTATGGTTACAGACATCCTGTGCGAATTCTACACGAGTTTGACTCGAGTTACTCGTTCAGGGTTTATATTCATACATAACGTTACTGTATTAGAGCTGTGACTGTAAACTGTTGTGTGAACAGAACAGACCCTGGATTATTTGTTTATGTTTACTGAATAATATGATGTTAAAAAGTTGTATTTGTTCACATTAGTAAATGCATTATATAACAAACAAACAATGAAAAATATAGAGTATATAAGCATTTATTAATTCTTGTTTATGTCATTACAGTAATTGACGGTGGTTCATGGTGCATTCACTAATGTTAACAGTTTCAACTTTGATTAAAAAATTATTAGTAAATGCTAAAATAAATACATTTACAATTAATAAATAATTAATAAAACAATCATTAAAGGTGGTGATATTCATGTTTTCTTTTTATATAGTGAGTTATTTAGCTGTTTCGCCTTAATCTGAAATGCCCTGCAAACTACAGCTACCTATATGCCACATGAGACTTCAATATGGAATTTATGGCAAAAAAATCTCCCCTTAAAATGCTATTGGTCTCGCCTACATAAAGTGTTAGGTAAAGGATTATGACTTGGCCTGAAAAATATTTCAGTCAGAAGAATTTTTTCACTTTAATTCTTTTTTTGTATGTTATATATGTCAAAATCTGTGTAAATAATAAAAAAAGGTCCCTGATTAACACTTGCAATTCAGTGTCGTGATGGTTTTAAAAAATATTCTGAAGGTAGTAAAAAAGGTAGTAAAAAGTAGTAAATTTAACTTAAGGATTTCTGTATAAACCCTGTTATCTCATGTGTTAATAACTGTTGCATTTGTGTAGATTAGATAAGCAAAGTGTGCGCGCGTTGTGCACGCTATACATTATGGTCAAGCATGCGCCCTTAAAATAGCATAATGAACCACGCGCAACGCACCACTGACTTTAGACTAGTTTTTTTCTGGTCAGTGGTGCAATTGTTTATTGAAACTGCAAAATAGCATCAGGGATGGTTTGCGCTGGAACACGCCTCTTTTTTTTTGCGCTGAACCGCCCAGGGAGCGCAAGTTCATTCCCTAGTTTGCCAACGTGCGTCTGTGGAGGGAAAAACCCGCTGTGCGCCGGTGCAAAATACGAATGATACATGCGTCACTGACAAAGTCAATTGTGCTGGGTGCAAGATAGGGCCCATTTAATGATACAATGTAGTGCTTTTGTTTAATAGCCCTTTTTTTTTGAGTTAAAATGTCCTTTAAAAAAAGTATAAAATGTCCTAAAACTGGCGCAATCTCGTGGGCCCCCAGTTTGAGAACCACTGTTGGCATCGTAAAGCAAATATTTTTTTGGGAGTTTATTTATTACCCTAATGAAAGTAGTCAAAATACTTTAATTCTAAGACACCTGTGCTACCTACTTATGTTTAAAATTCTCTGCACCTGTGACCTACTTTTGACATTTATGCTGTGTCTGAAACCGTTCCCTCCTTTACTATTACCTACTGTATATAGCGAATAACATCAGCTATATCTTGTAAAAATTATTGTTGTGGTTGTTTATATTTTTGCATACGTATGGGACACAAATTACATCTGTTTCATACAATAACCATTTAAATGTTTTAATACTCCTTGCCTGCACAATTGCAAATTTGTAAAGCCAATAAAGTACTCTAAACTGAAACTGAAACCCAGAATCCCAAAGTGAGGGAGCTTCTCTGGATTTCATTTATCATTAATGAGATTTACACTCTCTAGCAGAATAAGGTTTCAAATCTGGCACATCGGAGATGGGAACAATATGCACACACTGTTGTTTGTACAGTACTGGTGTTGTCTTATTTATGGTTGTTGTTTATTCTCATGCATGTGGTGGGTTTCATGAATTTGATTAAGTATTGGTTTGACAAGGATTTTGTGCTTTTGGTCTCTTGGCTGCAGTGGGAGTATCTGACTGCACTCTGATGAATTTAGATGCTTGTTAAAGAGCAATCCAAGATGGCTGGATAGCCAACTCACACACACACACACACACACACACACACACACACACACACACACACACACACACACACACACACACACACACACACACACACACACACACACACACACACACACACAGGACAAAAGCTGTGAACTCTTGCCATCCAGAAAGGTGTAAATTCTTACAGTTATAGTTTGGGGGGGGTGGCTTTTAATACACTGCCTTCGGGGATACTATAGTGACCCCGATACCACACTGCACAATGAGTAGATCTCTCTTTATCTCTGGCTTTTTCTATTATGCTTATCCAATCATATTTGTCCATTCAAATCCAGTCACAATTCCCATTTGAGACGAAACAGCTGAAATAATGCAGTATTTCTATGGATGCAGCTTTCAGATTAGTGCTTTAAGTCTTTATGGCTATAAGCCATACATTTAAGTGCTTATGACGTCACGCAGCTAGGAGAGATGCTGTTAACCTCTGAACGCTAAAGAGCAGCTATAGTTCAGCTCCGAGAGCTTGTACCACCATGCCCTGACATACACATCCCTCGGGAGAAGAGGATTCCAGGGCTTCAGAAAGATGCAGTCAGAGAACGGGATGAAAAGAAAAGCGGATCAATAAATGTAACATCAAAAATGCCCTGGCTCTGGAGTTAAGGAAAGTCATAGCGGAGGGAATCTTCTCCTTGTCAGTGATTGGTGGTACAGTAGAGTCATGGGAGTGGAAAAGGCAGAGAGGAGAGAATGAAAGAAAGACATCTTTGTCAGGGTGACAGGGGTTGAATAATTCAGTTCATGTCCAGATGCTGGGTGAGACCATCATGTTTTATTCATTCTGACCAAATTTAAATACATAGTAGACAGAAGAACAGAATTTACATGTGATATTAAAAGTATTGATGTAAACAGACACTACTGGAGTAAAATTCACTATTGATTTACAATTGAGGAGCTCAGATGCAAACATGTTTTCTTGTCAATTAGGTTTGGGTTCAATAATGTCACTTTAATTGCAATTAGTCAGTAATTAAAATGTCTTATTTTCACACGTCACTTTATTGGCGTCAATACCATAATGTGTGTGGGACAAGACCCTCACACTTTTAAAAGGGGGCATACTGTATCATGAAAATCTGACTTTTCCTGGTCCACCAGTGCTTATATCAACCTAGAAAATGTTAAAAACAACAACCCAGTAACTTAGGTTTGGTAAACCATTCTCTGCAAGCATGTGAAAAAATAGGTCATTGAATTAGTCTCCCCCTGTGATGTCAGAAGGGGATTATACTGCCCCTTAATCTGCACTATCCAACCACGACACTGGCATTTAGTGCAACAAAGTGGCATTTTTTACATGCTGTAATAAATTATCCAGTGTTGGGGAAATTTACATTTAAAAGTAATGCATTACAATATTAAGTTTCTCCCCAAAAAAGTAACTAATTGCGTTACTTACTTTTCATGGAAGGTAATGCTTACGTTACTTTTAAGTTACTTTTGCGTTACTTTTTCTTACTTGGCTGAGGCTTGAACTCTTTCAGGCTTTGCAGGTGTTTTTATGATCGCAAAAATGACAAGCTCTGGCCTGCCTTCCCCGTTTCTGACTCAAACTGTTCCCGCTTAGGCGCACAGAGTGCGTAATTCTATGTTAATATGTTCAGTTTAATTTGGCACATTATTTTATTTTTAAATTGAATTAATTAAACTGAAAATTAACTTGCATTACTTTTTAAAAAAAGTAACTCAAATATTAATGTGTACATTTATAAAGTAATGCGTTACTTTACTCGTTACTTCCGAAAAGTAATATTATTACGTAATGTGCTTTACATGTAATACATTACCCCCAACACTGAAATTATCTATTATGGTATTTTGAGCTAAAACTTCACATGCGTACTCTGGAGGCACCAAAGATTTATTTTACATCTAAAAAAGTTCCTTTTAGTGAAATGTCCCGTTTAAGTCCAATGACACTTTTCCTCTAATTTAGCGCATATATCTGTTCACTTGTCAGACGGCGGTCAGTTAAATCCATTCCACCAGAGGAATGTCCTAATAAATAAAACTTCGTTCCTTGTTTTAGCAACAGCAGTGACTTTCACGCTGTTGTTTCCTCAAATCCATTCCACTTACCACATTTACAGTCCATATAATTTAAACTCCATTTTGTGTTTTGAAATTTTTACTACTTTCACCTGCACTGTAAAAAATTCTGTAGAAATTGCAGCTGGGTTGCCGGTAATTTACCGTAGATTTAAATTTATGTTTTTTACTGGCAATATTTTGTTCAAAGTTAAATGAACATTAAACATTTACAAGTCTGTCTTTACAGAGTAAAACTAAGAAAACAGCATCAAGCTAAACATTCTGGGAAACAAAATCTGAAGCAAAAAACAGAAAAAGGTTGATGATGATTCCTGGTTCCCAGAATGCTTTGCATGAGGCTGTTATTGTATAGTTTTATTCTGTAAAGATAAAGACTTCTTAATATTTAAAATTTATTTAACTTTGAACAAACTCTTGCCAGTAAATAACATAAATGTAAATCTACGGTAAATTACCGGCAACCCAGCTGCAATAACATTGTAATTTCTACGGATTTTTTTTACAGTGTGCTGCACTCTGGACTGTGACACTGAAGGTAAACAAAGTTTTTGGGCTATACAAGCAATTGTATAATTAAAAAGTACCAAAATACAAGAAAATGGAATCTACTCCAGTAAATGTTTTGGACTCACCCAAATGTTTTTGGCTTCCAACCATAGACTGTAAAAAAATACGTAGTGTCCGTGACGTCACCCATAGGTTTGTGGAGAGTTTTTTTTTAGTAGGCGGTAAAGCTTAGAATTTCTTAATATTAATTAATAATAAATGCTTAATATCATTTAAACAAATGAGTTGCAAAAAAAATTATATTTTCAGGTATTTTCATGATAATAAAGAATATTTTAAATGATTTTGAGTAACGAATGTTGTTTTTTTAATTGCACATTATAAACAACTCAGACTCATAATGATTTTAATGCCGTAGTACACGCACAAGCTGGGCATGAACCAAAGAATCTCAGACTTGCAATGCAGAATCTATTTCAGACATTTTTAATAGGACACATGATTAATCGTTACAGCCCTACTGAATATAATGTTTTTACATCTATCCAAAATTCTAGCGTGAACCCACAGTTTTCAGCGCGCTCTTAAACAGGGTTCACAGCAGACGCGGTAGAGGTGGCAAGCGCACAAGTGATTTACATGTAAAGTCAATGCAAAGACGCAATTAGGCATCCTGCGGCGCGGTAGGCGCGGAACGCGTGGCGTACATGAATTGAGCATTCTGCGCGAATTGAGCGTTGCCGTGGGAAACGTGCAAGGTGAAAAATAACGCGCCGCGTTAACCAATCAGGACCTTGCTGTAGTAGTGACGTGATTACAGGAAGTGAGTGGAGTCTCTGTGGAGTCGCAGAACCCCCTCCCATGACGCGAATTTCCGCGCGAATGTCTCGAATGACTAGAATTTCACGTGTGAATGAAGCGAGTAAATTCAAACGTTCAAGCGTCCAACTACGCACGAATAGCGCATTTTTGCTGCCTCTACCACAGCTGGTGTGAATGCACCATTAGGGTATAATTGATAAAACTAAAGTGGCTGCTTTCTGCCTCTTTCATTTTTGTTTTATTTTGCAAACGTGTGAAAGATGCGCAAGCTTATTTTATCAATTGCTCTGAGAAAGCTCTTACATATACATGTACAAAACATTGGGCAGTATGTTTAATAACAACACAAGCAGCGGACTCTGACCTAATATTAGTGCGGGTCTATTAAAACCCGTCATTTCTCCTGCTCATGCTTTAAGAAAGCAGAGGGACTTGCCCATAGACCCCTCGGAGTAATCAGAAGTGGTCGAAAGTGGGCAAAAGAGATGAATTAAAAATCAGGTGTAAACAAACATGCATCTCTCTCATCAACTTGTGATCCAATTGACCAAAATGAATAGGGAATAGTAAAAAAAAATGCAACCAGGAACATTGCAAATGATGAACTGAAGAAACACACATAAAGGGGAGCTGTGATTCAGGTCAGTGCCATATTCGGGTTGTATTCAGGTCTAAGTACTCACAAGGGACCCAAGTTTGAATATGATCTACCATCGTTCATCCATGACGTTTAGCGGATTTTGCATCTGAGCTCCTCAATTGTTAATATAATATAAACTAAAAAGTAAAGTTTGGTACAAATTCCTTTTCAGCAACATAAAATGGGTTTGTAGTGATCCCTAAATTTGCCCTCATTTAATGTTTATTTAGAATCGGTGTAGTTTACAGTTATTAAATGTATTTATAAACAATGCTCTCTGATGTGTTTACTAATGTGTTTCCTGCATTCTCCAAAGCATCTCCGAAATAGCTTTTATAAGATTTAGTCCACCGTAGCACAGGGGTGTTATAATGTCGGCAACAAAATACTGTAAATTACTCATCTGCTGACAGGAGTTTTTAATAAAGGGGAAATGAAACCACCAAACCCCATCTGCGCATCCCGATAATTCACCTGCACACACACATAAAACAGCAGAGGAAAGAACACAGCCTTCAACACTAAAGAATGAGTGTGAGCTCCAAAAATGTGTGCGTACTCTTGACCTTTGTTGTGTTTGAACTGAAAGGAGTGCAAAGTTTATCGGCTTGCTACAGAAAACAGAAATACTGCAGTGGCGTGATCTCATCTGTTGGCAGTTCTGCCTATGTCTGACCTCTTTTGCATGCACACACACACGTTTTACTACATTAGTGAGGATATCATAGACTTCCACTGTTTTCATATCAGGTTAATGACATTTTGTATCTCACACAAACACTCACACAAGCCATAAGTACATTTAGCATGAAACATGATCTGGTGAAATTATGAGCCTTTTGCTGGTCTTTACTTCTCTGAGCTGGTACTAGCAACACCAGGTTATGGCCATGGGCACCATAAACTGTAAGCTCGAGTATAAATTTATAATGAGTCAAATAATTAAAGTTTAAGTTGACTATGCATGCTTTATTTACAAAAACACATACTGTGAAACACAAAATATGAGAAATACAAAAAGGCAGTGAGAAGAGAAACATCACAGGCAGGCCTTACTTTATTTCGGAGAGCTAAAACTTTCAACAAAATATCTGTGTCTGTCTGAAGGAACTTTATGACTGAAATATTCAGTAAGCTGTAATGAGACTGACATTTACTCATCTACTTGACTATATGTCTAATGATGAGAGCTAAATATATCTCGCAGTGTTTCATCACACACTTCCACAAGCTCAGCAGAGGGTGTGATTATCACTTATGCTCTCTTGCTGTGTCATATCACAGCATAATTTCTCTCTCTTTCTCTCTCTCCCTCTCACATAAGCGGAGGGACGTCTGGATCATCCACAAAGTCTTTTGACACGGGCCTTTCTTCAAAGCCACAATGCTGGTGTGCCGTTGAGAACTGCATGGGTGTGTGGGAAAAGTCCTTTTCTTTGGAAACGATGTTGGCCAGATTCCCAGCCAGACTTTTACTGGGATCCACCTCCAATAATTCACGCCCACATGATGTCCTGAAGAGAGATATATCAGACTGAGAAAGTTGTTTTGTTGAAGTTTATTAGTCTATAAATCTAACTGTGCACGTCCATGCAAAATCAAAGTCAGATTCTTGGTTTCCTTATTATTATTATTCAAAACAACATTTCTGCTAAAACCACGGTAACTAAACCATGTCAGACTTTGGCATTTTGGAGCGCAGTATAATAAATAATTAATGATATGGTACGCCACCTTTTACAATCTAATCAAATTCAATCAAGTGGAAAAAGTTGTGGCGTCTTAATTTATTTTCCACTTAATATTGTGTTTCACAAATTACAGACTTTGGACGCTTTTTACTACTGCTGGCCACCATGACAACACCATCATGTATTATAGGCGTAACCAGTGGTCGAATTATGTCAAAGATTATGGGGGGGGGGGGGGGGTCGCCTAGCTAAGCCCCTTTGGCCAAGCCACCTGTCATTATAGGGTTGCCGTAATATCACAAATTAAGGTGTGATCCTGAATCAACGTTTTGATAAAAAATAACAAATTACCCTTAAAGGGATAGTTTGGGCAAAAATGATATTAAACCCATGATTTACTCACCCCAAAGATGCTTATGTCCTTCATTTATCAGACGAACACATTTTCAGTTATTTTAGAAAATGTATTTTAGAAAATGTAGTTTTCTAACTAAGTTTACGGGGTCCACTCCTTCAAGTCCAAAAAATTTGCATCCATCCTTCACAAAAGAAATCCAAACGGCTCCATGATGATAAACAAACGCCTTCTGAGGGTAATCTGCAAATTTTTTTGTAGAAATGTCCATATTTAAAATTTATAAATGAAAATAACTAGCTTCCGGTAACGCCGCCATCTTAGTCGCGTCCGCATTCAAGATGAGATGCTGTTCTGTGCCCCCGCCCTCCGAATTTGTCATAGGTCACTAAGAAAAGTGCGTACACTTTGCTGATACTCTCTCCTGAATACAGAGGAGTCTAAGATAGGGGCGTTACCAGAAGCTAGTTATTTTCGTTTAGAAAGTTTTAAATATGGATATTTCTACAACAAAACCGCACAGATTACACTCAGAAGGCCTTTGTTAATCATCGTGGAGCCGTTTGGATTTATTTTGTGAAGGATGGATGCACATTTTATGGACTTGAAGGAGTGGACCCTGTAACTTCATTTGATTAACTGAAAGATCAAAGACATTTTCTAAAATAACTGAAAATGTGTTAATCTGAAAAATGACGGACATATGCATCTCGGGTGGCTTGGGGGTGAGTAAATCAGGGGTTTAATATCATTTTTGGCCGCACTATCCCTTTAACTCAAACCCTACTTTTGACTTCTTAAATTAGTATGAAATAATAGTTTGAGAAAAAAAATTTAAGTCACTAACCCAATCCCAAATCTACATTTAACAATCTGTCAATTCCTCCAGAAAATTTTAACTTTTTTTCGGCCAGAAATCTTTTGGATTAGTTTATTGCGAAATTGGGACAAATTATGGACAGCATCGCTTTGTGGCAGCACAGCACGAGAATTTTAAATTCATGTAGTATTTTATTTTAATTTGAATAAAACCAGGGGACCCCCCTAATTTATATTTTTGTGCTTTATAGGGGGTCCCTCAATGCTTATACTGTAGGAGGTCTGGGATCACCCCAGCCCCCTCAATTCGAACGCCGCCTAACTAGTTTCTGCTTTTCAGATTAAAACACTGTCAGAAAAAATGGTCAACATATGAAGAGTTTGGTTAAAAAACGCAATAAACGCCATTAAAAAAAAAAATGAGTTACTGCCAAAATCAGTATTGTATCAGGTCAGTATTTAAAAGTAAATTCTTAATTGTACGCAAAATACAATATCTGCCGTGTTATTCTGTCATCTTTTTTCCCAAAACTTTTCTGCAGAATGCAATAAATCCGCTCAACAAATCACAGCGCACCATTCCACGCATTGTAAACAATAATGGCGGCACGTTGAATACACACAAAATGCTAGTTTTCCTCATCTACTTTGTACTTTGTGATCAACAAACAAACAAAAACAAAGTAATACTTTGATGGCATTGATAAACCTGTGGTGGGGAAGAAACGTAAGCCATCAAAATCGAATAATTTACATGAGAGGCACTCGGGAGACAGAAAAATGCTGGCTGTTGCTTGTTCTCCCGACAGCTTCAAACTTCTGTCATGCTAACATATTGACCACAGGGGATCTTATGAAAAACTTTCCATTATTTTACGTGAAGCCAACGAAACCTTCAACGAAAATCGAGCAGGACCAAAACATTTTACAGCTGATCGCTGTAAAAAAAGTTCAGCGATGACGTCCCAAGTATAACAGCAGCAAAGACAGTGTTCTTAATATGACAAAGTAAGTTTTTTGATTAATGCCATTTAATGTTTATTTTTTTAATCAGTGTATACCACTAGTTAACTAAATAAATTTAGATTTATTGCATTTTCTGGAAAAATGATTTGTTTTTATAATAAATCTTTGAAAATCTATTTATATGTTTACAATTTTAATGTTATTATAACCTTAAGATGCTTTGTGAAAGTTTGTAACAGAAAATAGTGATTTTCATCTTGACACTTTCTTGCTAAAGACCATTTTTTCTGAGAGTGCACCATTCTCAATATGATGGGTGGGGTCATGATCACAGATAAATCCCTCTTGACATACTGTATCAAGCTAAAAGGTTTGTGACTCCCGCACACAACCTGGCTTTGTTCAGACAGAAAGCATGAGATAATTTTTGTTTATTCCTGGAATCACTATCAAATTATTGGACTTAATACTAATACACAACATCCCATCTATCTCTGTGCTTTGTGCAGTATCCTAGCTGTCTCCCTTTCTCTCTCATGCTTTAAAAATAAATCAGTGAAAATGTAATTAGAGCTGAAGCTGAAACCTGTATGGCTGCTGAATTACTGATAGCAAGTAATTATATTGTGCATGCTGAGCCAATCAGGATCTTGTTGGGTACATTATCACACACAGAAATGATTTACTAAAAGTGCTGTGATTTCCTCAGGGGAAAGAACACAAACACAGGTGACACACTGTGATACACATGGAGTAAATAACAACATCCAATCTGTGGTGTGTGTGTGTGCTTGTGTGTGTGACCTTCAAATGTGTCAAAAGGGTCAAAAGTAATCAGGCTCAAATGATGTCATCCATCAGTGTTAGGTCACACAAAAGAAGTGTGTGTGGAATGACATCACTCACTAGATTTGCATTGTATTTACATTTTTACTGGGTCTTCAATGTCATACCCCGTGTTCACTTACTGTGCTGATAGAATCGTCTGAAGGACAAACACAGCTGCGCAATGACATGTAACCTTAGTAAAGTCATTACATTAATTCCATATCACAGTCACACAGGTTAATGTAAACATACATTAAGACCCATTAGATTTGCCTCTACACACACAGGGGACATTGCTAACAGGGACTGCACAGGACCTTCTGCAGAAACACAGCGGGAAAACTCGAGAGACTGAGAGGTCTATAAAGGGAATTCAGTAACACTTTGGGTCCATGAAACATAATAAACTAATACCTAAATTAATTCTTACTTAAATATGAAGAATGCTGAGTTAAGGCATGTACTAATCATAAACTAATGAAGAGTCATCATTAACTACATTAACATGACTCATGACTAAACGCATGAATTCATTGTTAATAACACATTAACTAACAACTAAAAAACATGTCATGCTGTACTTAATCATGACTCTTCATTGGTCTAAGGTTAAACATAAACTTATGCTGAGTTAAAGGTGCAGTGTGTACATTTTTGTGGCATCTAGTGGTGAGGTTGCGCATTGCAACCAACGGGTTAGTCCACTGCTCACTCTTTGCTTTTGCAACACATAGAGAAGTTACGTTAGCTGCCACCGGACAAACATGTCATCTTCGGAGACAACTTAGTAAAAGTTTGTCCGTTAAGGGCTTCTGTAGAAACATGGCGGCACAAAATGGCGACTTCTATGTAAGGGGACCCTCGGTGTATGTAGATAAAAACGTCTCTTTCTGAGGTAATAAAAACATAACGGTTCATTATGAAAGGTCTTTATACACCACTGATAATATAGCTTTGTATATTATTTTGCATTTCTGTCAAGAGATCCTTCTAAAAATTACACACTGCACCTTTAAGGCATGTACTACGTAAAAATTTATTGATTAAATGGTGTAAGTTCATTATGATTTATGGACCCTTAGGTAAATATGAAGCATACAAGAGTTTATAGAGTTATAGTTCACCCAAAAATTTTAATTCTGTCGAATTGAATTCTTTTAATTTCTGCTGAACACAAAGGAAGATATTTGTAATCGAGCAGGAAGCTGGAGCACCATTGACTTCCATAGCAGGAAAAAATACTTTAGAGGTCAATGGTGGTCCAAAACTGTTACAGGTTACAACAAACTTTGCCTTTGTGTTCTGCAGAACAAAAAATTGTATACAGGTTTGTAACAAATTGAGAAACAACGTGAGTAAATGATGAAAACTATCCGTTTAAACTGAAATATAGTCCCCCCCCAATAATCAGAAACAACCAAATTGCCCCCCCCCCCATATTTGATGTTTTTTATTTTATATATACTGTGTAAAATATACCATGCGAGAATTAGATTTGTTGTTTTTGCAATGTTATATAATATATAACATATCGATATACACACACACACACACACACACACACACACACACACACACACACACACACACACACACACACACACACACACACACACACACGCACACACGTTTTGGTCCCCCCAAGGTTCAAGGTGTGGTTACGGCCTTGCTTTAAACAAACTTTTCTTCAAAGCAACTCCACAAATACTTTATCTCCATACAATAAAGATCAGGACGTGGGTGTAAAGCTCAGAATTATAAAAAGTTGTCCATGACTCATGAGACTCAATGTGTTCGAGTTTCAAAATGTTAGAGCAACTTTTTGATTTGCTCCCATAAACTATCATCTGACAGCTACTCTCATGGGCTTCTTAAAATAGTTTGAGAATGCAGAATGTTTGACCGTACACTACATTACAGTTCTGCTATTGTATTTGTATTGAATTGGGGCTTACCTTGTCTCGCCTTTCTCAGTTTTTCTTTCATGAGTAGTGCTGGCTGGTCTGGCAATGTGTTTTTTGGGTTTTATCTCTCCATGTGCCTAGAGAAAATGCAAATATATGTGACCGTGGATCACAAGTCGTAAGTGGCATGGGTATATTTGTAGAAAAAGCCAAAAATACAATGCGTGGTTTAAAATGATCCATTTTTCTTTTATGCCAAAATCATTAGTATAGATCATGTTCCATGAAGATATTTTGTCAATTTCCTACTGTAATACATCAAAACTTTATTTGTGTAAGTGGATGCAGCAAAATTGGCAAGAATCTCGCCTACAAACTTGGACTTGTTCCTAGCGCCCTTTAGGGATTTCCCATTCAAATTTGGTTCCCATTCAAGCTTACAATTTCCCAATTCAGTCCATAACGTCATTACAGTTGTAAGCCAGGAGAAAGCGCTAAATCAAACCTTTTTTTTTAAGTATGTGTTGCTAAGACTTCGTTTGGACTTTGATCTTTAAATGTGATTTTTTCAATATTTAGAATTTTGGGACAATCAGAATCCAGATTTTTTAATCATTATATCTCTTCCACATATTGCCCATCCTAACAAACCAATAATGAATAGCTTATTTATTCAGCTTTAAGATGATTTATAAATCTAAAGTTCATAAAATCCTTACAAAAACCACTATGCACAAACTACAGTACAGTTATATGTATTTCAGGCATGTATGGTTTCATTTAAAAATCCATTTATAAATCAACAGATTAAACCAGAAATCTGTTATGCACTTTCAACAAGCTAGTCAGCGCATTTTTAATCTTGTGTTCAGATTCCTTCTGCACTGCAGGTGTATCATGACACAGCTGAAGTTTCCTTGAACAATCTTATTGCACTGCTTGCTGCAAATGCTCATAAATAAATCCTAAATCCTATTCAAATAGGATGCTTGTGCATTACACTATTTCATTATTTATATACACCTAAAAAATTTGGCACTCTTCTTTAAGTTTCAGTAAAAGTAAACTGAGTGAATGAACTCCCTGTATTTGTGAATTAGGATGGAATTGATGGTCATAGACATTAGGAGTGTGTTTCGGGTATAGTAGCCTTACCAGGGGTAGTGTGAGAAGCAGGTGGCCGGTGGTTTGGGATCTTCGGGCTGAGCTGCTGTCAGGTTTAACTTCTGCAGGCAAAACCAGCTGGAACACCTACACACACACACACACATTCACTTTTATTAATGTGGGATTTTAAGCACCTTGTAAATGTAATCTACTACAGTCATAAACGTCCTATCAATCAATACTGTCACACACACACAGGGTTACACTGGTGTGTGGTGAAGCAAGAACTGTTACACATGCTGGTGTGTCACAGATTTGTGGGGAAATGAAGCAGAATAAAAAGTGTAGATTTACTGCTGGGTAATCAGCTTTAGAGGTCAAACCCAAAGGAGAGAGAGATGAAAAGAGAGAGGATGAGAGATGGATAGGATACTGTACCTTTCCTTTAACGGTCACTCTCACATATGTTGGCTGAACATCTACATCCAGCAGTGAAGTGTCCATATGCCTACAGTACAGAAGAGACCAATGTGAGTGTGCGCTGTTATGAGAGAAATTACTAAATGACTGCCAAGGGAAAAGCATCCAAAGTTAATTCAAAAGAGATAAATAATGCTGCTGAGTGAGACAAAATCTTCCTTTTGGGTACCGTACATCATCCTTTAAAACAATTTGTACATTATAAACTATAGAAACCTTTTTTTTTTTATACTGTAATACAATAAGTTTAGTCTGCACTGTCAAAAAAAAAGATACAAAACTGTACCTTTTCTGTCGCTGGGGACCAGGTGGTATCCTTTAAGGTTCATTTTTGTACCTTTATGGGTATACAACACATTGAAATGTTGTACCTTTTGTGTTCCTTAAAGGAAAACACCACAGTTTTTCAATATTTTACTATGTTCTTACCTCAACTTAGACGAATGAATACATGCCTATTCTTTTTCAATGCATGCACTTAATCTTTGTACAGCGCACCGTGAATGTATTAGCATTTAGCCTAGCCCCATTCATTCCTTAGGATCCAAACAGGGATGAATTTAGAAGCCACCAAACACATCCATGTTTTCCCTATTTAAAGACTCTTACATGAGTAGTTACACGACATTAAGTGTACGCATTGAAAAAAGATAGGTATGTATTCATTTGTTTAAGTTGAGATAAGAACATAGTAAAACATTGAGAAACGGTGGTGTTTTTCTTTAAGAAACAATTTTGTACCAGTAACATTTTAGGGGCACAAAACTGTAAACTTTACCTTTAAAGGTACACAATAGATTTTTAAGTTACAGTAATGCGGCCATTCCCAAACTGTGGTCCGCGGACCACTAGTGGTCCGTGAGGGTACTACAGGTGGTCCGTGAAAAGGCAAAATAAGAATATGTATATTTTAATACACAAACTCGTTCATATTTTGGGCGAACGTGTACTGCTGCCTAATAAACGTTACTGTGAACTCATTCATTCTGGTGCCTGTGAACGGCACGCTCTCTCAGTTTAACGTCGTTCAATAGGGTGCCAGATTTGTATATTCTTCCAGGCGAAAACCCGACTAAAACACACTGTAAACAGTCCTTAATGTGTAGCAGAAAAAACACCCAATCTGGCAACACCGCCACCACTCGGTGTTCACCAGTCACGCTGCATGCGTCATCACAACAACACAGACGCTGCTGAAATTCCTGCCGCGCAACTCAAATAGTTTAACATTAAATTACATCATATTTGTCCTAAATCGTTAACGATTAACATAGGCTGCTAACGCATATTCCGGATCTTGAAATATACTTTGACTAAGCTCACGCTATTTAACGTGCACGTGTGGTGTGCAATACCTGCGTGTCATACACGCAATGCCTCGCAGCGCTTCTCGCCCGGGGTGCGACCCCCCCACCCAGCTAGCCTTTCAAGGTATGTGTAAGCAAATACAAAAATTAAAAGACAGTCAATGCTTAATGTAAACCCTGGTTGGATAAGGATTTAAAGTTGGACATGAAGATGAAATCTGACGCATTTAGCTTCAGTGTTAAAACTGATCAAATAATTGCTGTCTGTGGTGGTTCTATATGGGCTATAATGGCAATCATTTTAAAAAAATAATATGGGAAAAAATAACTATAAATTAGTTCATTTTTGGAACTGTGACCTAGTTTAACATTTTCAAATATGAACTATGAACTGAACTAGTTCATTTTAAAATTTGTGAACTAAACTAGTTCATGTAGAAAGTAAACTTTCCCAACACTAAGAATATGTATATAAATAATTATGATATAAGGTTAAGAAACCTGTTGTACTGATGTGATGACCAGTTATAGTTTTAGTGCTAGTAAGACTATTTAGATGTGCAGATTAATTCAGGACTTTGTGTAGACAGATTTTATAATAAGTATTATGAGGTGGTCCGCGAAAATTCTTGATTACAAATAGTGGTCCACACACGCAAAAAGTTTGAAAACCCCTGCAGTAATGTATACCCAATAAGGTACAGCATTGCATTATGTTTAGTATACTTGTAGGGCTGTAACGATTAATCGTGCAAATGCGCGTTTTCTCGATAAATGAATTTGAATGCATTACGGTAAAATGCTGCCACATCCAGAAGCCAGAGGGTGCTCTTGTGCAGAAACTCCAATTGTGCCACAGAAAAAGTAGCATTACAAATGCTATTCCAGGAAATGTCTACAGGAATATTTATATCGCTGTTCTTCAGATTGTTTCAGGTATTTTCATGATAATAAAGAATATTTTGAATGACTTTTTTTTAAATGCACGTTATAAACGACTCCGACTCATAATGATTTTAGATTGATAAGGACTTCTTACTGATCAAAACGCCATAGTACACGCACAAGCTGTGCATGAAACCTTGCGATTCAAAATCGATTTTAGACAGGTCTTTTAATGGGACACACGATTTATCGTTACAGCCCTATATACTTGTAAACATAACCAATTGTACAGTTTTGTACCTTTTTTCTGACAGTGTGTAGACACAAAATATAAATCAAGCAAATCAAAAAAGCACCAAATCTATAATACAGAACAGTTTGTTAGTTTGGATAACTAAGTAAACATTTTTTTTCTTGTACCTGTAAACATGCAAGTCCAATAGCATGCAGTTGTTGTCCTCATCGTCCGTAAGACTGAAGTCCAACCTTGTAAACAGAAAACAGATGGGAAAAATGTCAATTTTATGGGTGCAACACCTGGTTTAACATAAGTAGGAATGTTAATATATACATTTTTACATGTGTGCTGATAGTCATAAATATGGCTAAAATTAAAGTGTATTTATTTTTGTGTTTATGTTTTTATACTTGGGTTCGTTGACGTTCAGCACTCGTCCATCTGCAGTGATCAGAGATCTGGGGGTTTTGGCTTCATGACTTTCTCTGTAGAAACACATAAGTGCATGTATTTAAAGGGATAGTTCAGCCAAAAATGATCTTAAACCCATGATTTACTCACCCCCAAGCTGTCCATGTTGCATATCTCCATCGTTTTTCAGACAAACACATTTTCGGATATTAAAAAAATGTTTTAGATCTTTCAGTTGATTAAATGTAATGTTACGGGGTCCACCCATAGTCCACGACCTTCAAGTCCAAAAAAAGTGCGTCCATCCTTCACAAATTAAATCCAAACGGCTCCAGGATGATAAACAAAGGTTAATCCGCGCGGTGTTGTTGTAGAAATATCCACATTTAAAACTTTATTAACGTAAATAACTACCTTCCGGTAGCGCCACCATCTTAGACTCCTCTGTATTTGACCCTGCAACATTACATTTAATCAACTGAAAGATCTACAACATTTTCTAAAATATCAGAAAATGTGTTTGTCTGAAAAACGATGGGCATATGCAACTCGGACAGCTTGGGGGTGAGTAAATCATGGGTTTAATATCATTTTGCTATCCCTTTAAATGAAATTTCAAACAATTACTATATTAAAACTCCACATTATACTATATTATTAAACAGCTCGTTGGAATGCTTGATTCTGATTGGCCAGTCCCTACAATATTAACAACCGCTCAAAACTAATAACACTTAGTAACCAGAATGCTGCAAATCATTTTGACAGGTACAGTTTAATATTACAGAAAAATTAAATATAAATATGTACAACCTCGGGTGCAGTAATATTGGTGGAAGTTTGAGCGAGAGGGGAAGTAGTCAGGAGTGATGATGTTACTGTGCGCCAAGGTCGAAGTGCTGCAATCTAACGGTACATTCACACGGGGTGTAAGCGTTGACGTTCCCATTCACTTTTAACGGGTGACGTCATGCGTTGCCGAACTGAATTGTGGATCCATCGGCGCCACGTTAGTGCCATTGCTCATGGCAAAAGTTGAACATTTCTCAACTTTTCAAGCGGCAACGCATGCGTCAGCCAATCAGATCGCCTCATGCAAATAACCTAGACAGAGCCAGCCAATTACGTTTATGGAAGACCAGAGCATGTGCTGCGCCCACTGTGATTGGCTGTTGGCCACGCTTCACACAAGCCTTCCGACAAGCGTTACCGCTTTCGCCCTTGTGAATGCACCGTAAGTGCCTGTTCCGCCATACAATATAGTTCTCATTTTTAATCCGCTTAAAAATTGCCAGGTTTTATTTTGAGCCACCATACTTCCTCGTGTAAGTACTCATGTAACAGTCTTTAAAAAGGGAAAACATGGAAGTGTTTGGTGGCTTCTTAATTCATCCCTGTTTGGATCCTAAGGCTAGGCTAAATGCTAACACATTCACAACACGCTGTACAAAGATTAAATGCAGGCATTGAAAAATAATAGGTATGTATTAATTTGTCTAAATTGAGGTAAAACATAGTAAAATATTGAAAACGGTGGTGTTTTTCTTTAATAATGAGCAAATAAAATATTTCAAATCTATTGTTTTGCATCCTTGCAATGTAAACCTTCAGGGGTTTTATTATATAAATGTAAAGATGTAGACATTGGCTCTGTTGTAACATTATAGGGTTGGTTGTACCATCAGCATGTTCTCAGCCAGTTAGATTCATTACAGATATTATAATACTGGGATTATATTGGGAATACCTCTCTTTCTCCTTCGTTCTTCTCTTTTCCTCCAGATGGCGATGGGCCTCTATTCTGGACTCTGGTGTAACTGCGCATGGCTTTTCCCAGAATTCCCTATCCTGGTCCTCTGCATCTGTGTGAGACTTGAAGCTTGATTCCTGATTCTGGTGTGTCATTTCATTTTGGTTTTCATTGACCAACCTGAAAAGTAAATTCCATAACAGAAACATTTTACAGGTCTAGCATAGAGAAAAATAATAAAACATGGCTTATCTGGTTATGGTTTCTGGCCTGTTTGATACACTCACTGGTTATTTTGACTATGGTTCTGTATTTGCCCCTGTTCTTCTGTGGGTGTGGTCTCTCTTAACCCACTCTTTTTCTGTTTCTCTCTCTTCTCGAAGTGCTCCGCTTCCTGCTCTAAGATTTGCTTTCTCATTGCATCCAGTTCCTGTAGAGCCTGGATACGCTCAGCTCGTCCGATTGCTTTCCCATCAAGCCACTGCAAAACGAAAAGCAGCAATGTATTTACAACACAGACTGAGAAGTGTCTCTCTGTCTTTCTCTCTTTTAGACCGGTACATGTACCTGTAGTTGAGGAAGACAAGCTATTACATACTGTCTGTATCCCTGGAATTCAGTACTGGGGTTTCCCACAAGGTAGAGCTCTCTTAGATGAACGTTTTGTTTTAGTGACTCCACACTGCTCAGCCTACCCACAAAATTCACCGTAAGGTCCAGTTTCTGTAAGCTCTCACAGCCTACACAAACACACAAACATATGTTGTAGTTGGAAATGAAACAACATGTATGGATTTGCACCAAAACACAATAGCCCGGACAGCACTTTTGGTCACTATTGTTAAGTATATGTACAATACATACAGTACTGTGCAAAAGTCTTAGGCCACCATGCTACCATTAGATTTGTTGTTTTTGCAATTGTATAGTGAGTGATCATGTATAATTATTTCTTAGGGTGTTTTCACATCTGTAATTCGGTTCATTTGGTCCGGACCAAAAGCAAAAAATTATACATTTGAACTTTTTTTTAGCATTTTTTGGTTTCTTTTCACACCACGCTGATTGCTCTGATCCGCACCAGTTGAAACGAACCTAAATTTTGTCATGTGATAAGATCCACATCACTCATTGGCCACATGTATTTGAATGTATTTCCTAAACTGCTTCTCGATTGGTCAGAATCAACGTGCGCGAAATTCCCCGTAAGTAAACAAAAAGAAGTAAAATACAGCAGACACCATGGACAGACGGCTGCGCTGTAATTATGTCTCCGTGGTTGTTATACATAGTTTGTATACAGCACTCAAGACTAACCGTTCAGTTTTAGAATGAATCGCGAATGCGGCTTGAAAACAACGTTTTAATGCATAACAAATGGCGAAGACACCATATTTCTGACACTCTGCCCGCACCTCCTCGCAACTTCAGGTATGTCCTCAATCTGTCTTTGTGCTAATATTGCTAATAGAAACTGTCAACAAACACTTCCTCATCCGATAATGCACTGCGCAGCTGAGCGGCTGGTTTAGTCCAAAATGCGCAGTACTTTTGCAGTTAGGTCGGTTAGATCTCGGATTGTGTTCTCACCACAAACGAACCACTCTAGAGTTCATTTGAAAGCGTACCGAGACCACCTCTACAAGGTGGTCTCGGTCCTCTTGTTTGGTCCGCTTTTGGTGTGCACCAGAGTTCGATTGCTGCATTCTCACCTGCCCAAACGAACCGCACCAATCGAACAATCTGGTACGATTCAACCGAACTAAACAAGGCAGGTGTGAAAGCACCCTTAGTCTCTTTATTAGAATACAACCAGAAAATATAGGAAATGTGTATGTAGTATTAAAAACAGTATAAAAGTATAAGCTGAAGCCTCAAGTATTCCACAAAAAAGATCAAGATGTGTTTAGTGCCAAGACATTAAGTTCTGAAAATGTTTTGTTTTTAATTTTGTGTACACGTTTTCTGAAGAGTGAAAAATAAATATGGAAACTTTGCTAGAAAAAAAGCTGGTGGTGGTGACCTAAGACTTTTGCACCGTACTTTATGTGTGTATATATTATGAATAAAAACATAAATAGGCTTTATGCCCAGCTGCACTACTTCCTGAACTTCAGCCAGCTCCTTGTTTCCTGTCTGCCATTATTGGACAAACTGATTAGTCCAGGTGTGCCTGTCCTCAGTAGTCACAACAACAATAATCAGACACACCTGGATTAATCAGTTTGTCCAATAATGGCAGACAGGAAACAAGGAGCTGGCTGAAGTTCAGGAAGTAGTGCAGCTGGGCATAAAGCCTATTGTGATAACTAAATAAAAAACACCTTAAAGCATTATTGTATCTGATGTATTAAAAACACAGAGTATCAATGTCACCTTCTAAATTCTCAATGACTTCAATGTTGTTCAGTGCCAAATTTAAATACTCCAGCTTCTTTAGTTTGCCCACATTTTCTGCAAAAACAGTAATAACAGTATATCATTTAATTGCAAGCGTATTAATGTGCATTTATGCATTTTGTGTGTTCTTCCCTCACGAAAATTAACCATAGTTTTATTGTGGTGTATTGATTTACTATCAGCAAAACCATGCTTTTACTACCATGGTTTAACTATGGTTTTTAAAAATCATGCTTGCCAAAACCATACTTATTTTGTGGTTACCATGATTTTGAGTAGGCTAAAACTGTAGTAAAACCATGGTACATTTTCGTGTGGGTTACTGATACTGTTTGCACAGGAAGGTCTGGTTACCTATTTTAGGGATCAGGTTGTTTTGTAAGTAGAGAATTCTGAGGTCTCTGCACCAGTTGTGGATGTGCTCGATCCTCTCAATGTCCTGCTGATGGAGAGAAACCTCCTCGAGGGAAAAGATCTCACCATTATTGTGCTCCGCTCTGCGGCGGATCAGATCCTCACTGACTGAAAACGAACCGAACGTTCAAAAAGTCTAATTTAAAGTTTATTTGACATACATATCATTAGATTAAATGTTTAAAATCATACAGTAATTAATAAAAACAATGACTGAATGTAAAAAAAAGAAACTTACTGCGGACCATGACGGGCTCGTGCTTGTGTATTTGACGTTGCACGCGGAATGGTTTTGTGAGTTTGCGTTGCCGTGGAAACATTCCAGCAGAGCAACAAGGACAACAAGTGAACAATACTACAATTCGGCAAATTTTATTTAATACACATAGTACACATAGAAATGGTAATTTAAAAAACAGTATAATGCAAACAAATGTGTAAAGGAAACAAGTAGTTTGTAGTAATTATGTATCAGTAAAGAAAGCCTTAGCCTTGTTGTCAAAAGAGCAACTCTGCCACCCAGCGGTTATCAGACGCTAACACGCTTAGCCACAGGTAGGTGGCGTGTTTGTATCAAGTGTGCAAGTTTATTTATTTATTTTATTATTTATTCAAGCAATTAGATGAAATATACAATCACCTTCATGAGAACATTATCAAATAAAAGAAGATAGAAGTCAGAGAAAAAAAGGAAAAATAAAAAAAACACAATAAAGGGGTATGTAGCTCAAGGAAAAAAATACTGTAATAACAATAAAAATATAAAAGAAATGAAGGAAAGCTATCTAAGTTAAGTTGGAGTCAATAGAAATATATTTTTTATATATATCCAAAAACCTAACACATTTTTTATTGTTAGTCACACAAAAAGATGTGAGCAGTGTGTCAACCTCAATCAGGAAATGTGAAAAAGTAGGAATTGAGGCCATAAATTTTTTCTTATGGATAAAAAAAATTGCCAAACAAAATAATGCTGTGCAAGTTTATACAAACCAAACTTGTTCAAAAACCTGTCACTTTTATATATTATGTGTTTATTATTATATGATAATATGTCTGTGCAATTAACGTGATATCCGACTAGAAAAAAACAGAAGAATTCAAAGAAAAGACAGGTTTTAAATTGAAGATAGTAGTTATAACGGGCCAGCATTCGTCAAACTTTTATGACCCCCTCCCCCACCCGGTGACAGTTGCTATCTGACAGGTCGTTTTTATGACCCCTTTGACAGGGGGGCGGGACCATCAATCAAAATCTGTACAAGTTGTCAACTTTAGACAGAAAGTATTTAATGGTTTTATTGCCGGTCATTTAGAGTGATTGTTTTTCCTGAGTGTGTTTTATGTCAAGCGTATGGTGTCATGTTTAATGACGGCTCGTGTTTGTGACATTTGCTGTTTATCACCCCTCCCTTTTCGACCCGTGCGAGTCTGTAGACCACTGCGTGTCACACCGCGGGTGTGTTGTTGAATCTAAAGTTTTGCAACATTAAAAGTTTATTTTAAGGCAATCACTAATCATATATATATATATATATATATATATATTAGATGTACCTGGCTACGCTTAAAGCCGATGTTTTCTATCGAGCTATAGTTTCTGATCAGACACAAAGTCTGAACTAAATAAAATTTTAAACGGTTCACAAAGTCCGGGAATCTTTTCATGACCTGGTCTACAGTTTCACGCGTATTAAAGATCCGGCGGTGTCTGACAAAGCCTCGGGTGATTGTTCATATCTGTCATTTAAAATAAAGTTAATAAATGTAATTCTGTCCACTATGGCAAAATAGGAATTTATTTTAGATTAGGGGAATCTTTAACCATGTCTCTGATTAAAACTTTTGATTGTAACATCACAAGTTATTTAATGAAATATTCCGTATACGTGTATAGTTTAAGCAATGATCTGATCCATAACCTTCGGAGCCGGCAATACTATAATCTTTAGACGAAAGTCTAAACTAAATAAAATTTTAAACGATTCATGAGTTCCGTGAATCTTTTCATGACCTGCTCTATAGTTTCACGCATATTAAAGATCCGTCGGTGCCTGACAAAGCGCCGGGTGAGCGTTCATATCTGCCATTTTAAATTAATGTTAATAAATGTAATTATGTCCACTATGGCAAAATAGGATTTTATTTTAGATTTAGGGGAATCTTTAACCAAGTCTCTGATTAAGACATGTGTATACGTGCACAGATGGTGACAGAGAAACTTATATATGACGTTAATAAACTTTTAAATGTTTTTAAGACGTATTCACCCCATTTTGGGGTTTTATTTTTAATTAAAGGCTTCTTAAAACATGTGTGAATATGTGTATATTATACAAAGAGTCTTATATTGTCTGCTCTGACAAAAATAAAGTATTTTTTTAGATTTAGGGGAATTGACTGCGTGTGTCTTATAAATACAACTTGATAATACGTTTGTTTTGTAAAGAGACTTCTTTAAAGTCACGCAAGAATAAAATATTTTAGTTGTAACTGGTTAAACTTAAATCTGTTATTATCTATTTAACTATAAGCTGTATTTTTCTGATAAGACACAAAGTTTTTGATGCTGAACTTATGACCGTGTGTGATAGATATTTCACAGCAGGGTCGGTTTGTAATCTAGGTAGAGTCTTTTAAAACTGTAGTGGTAAAATGTAATATGGTAACTCTGTCAAAAAAAAGTAAAAGGTTTATTTTAGATCATAATCTATTTAACGCAAACATTACTGTATCTAAAAGTTTTTAACAACACAATTTATTTAATGAAATACGCAGTACGTGTATAGCAAGGAATTGTACCAAAACCCCCGTAGGTCGACATTTCTTTAGACTAAATCCTATTTATTTTAAACTATATAAAAGCTGATTCGCTTCACGAGATCTGTGAAGCATTTCAAGCAGGGGGTTCTGTTCAAGCCATTAAAGATCCGGCGGTGCCTGACAAAGCGCAGGGTGAGCGTTCATATCTGCCATTTTAAAATAATGTTAATAAATGTAATTCTGTCCACTATGGCAAAATAGGATTTTATTTTAGATTTGGGACTTTCTTTAACCAAGTCTCTGATTAAAACATGTGAATGCGTGTACCAACGTTGCCAGAAAACGTACGCTGATGCGCACATATATCTGGCGTTAAGAGCCTTTTAAACGTTTTAAGACATTTCACACCCTATTTTGAGTTTAATTCATTAATGTCATCTAATATCGAAGTGTGTACATGTCTATTTACGATAAATGTAACACGGTAAACATTGCCAAAATAAAAGGGTTCTTGAACATGTTATTCCAGGGGGTGTTTTTTGTTTTGCGAGTGTTCGACATATTTATTGATGTGGAAAAAGTTTGTTGTTTGGACGAACAGTTTCAGTCTCTCTCTCTCTCTCTCTCTCTCTCTCTCTCTCTCTCTATCACCAGTCCGCTATCAACCAACAGACAACCCCCCAGATGTCTGGACAGAGGGAGTGTTGGTAAAATAAAAGAAACTCAGCCCCCATTGACAAAAAGTAATAGGTTTATTTTAGATTTTCAGGCTTCATTACTCAGATACAGATTAAAGCATGTTATTTCTTATTCGTAATTTAAAGAAACTTAGAAGTTTTAAGACATTTTATCACACATCCTATGATGACATAAACCCTTGTGTTAGCCCTTAGAGGACAACAAAACGGGTGCAAATATTATTTATCAACGTTTGATGTTGTTATAAACCAGGTTGTCACATACGTGACAACAATCATTGCTTTAAAGACAAAACATTTAACAAATTTGACATTTTGTTAAACATGGTTGTGTGCGTCCATAAACACAACAACAGCTAGGACATGGTTCTACATAATATTAAAATCACGGGCGTACGTTAAATAGGTAAACCTTAATTTTTACTAAATAAAATAAAAATAAACTATTTGAACATATTATCTGATATTAGGTTAGGTTTAAGATCGTAACATCGTAAAACCCCCATCGGATATCGTGCGTGCGTGTATGTGTGTATGTGTGTGTGTGTGTGTGTGTGTGTGTGTGTGTGTGTGTGCAATGGCAGTTATCACGTGGTGCGGACCAAACGACCAACGCTGCGGGGGTTGTGAAGCGAAGAATGTTCTGTATAGATGAGAAGTTTTTCCTTCTGAACACAGAACCTTTACCAAAAACGTAACCCCGGATTAACACATCACAGAACAATTTGAACAACCGTGTCGGATTCGTACACACCAGAGGTCTGTTTTATGTTTTGCAGAAACTGTGGAAACTTTTGATGCTGCCAAGGTGTCCGAATTCGCAAACAAACTATCAAACGCAACGCGGCGGAAACAGTGGACACGAGCCTTTTGTTGCTGAGAAGGCGATTGAACTCAGAAACAAACAAGCAAGCAAAGTTGTCTACGAAACTACAGATTCTTGAAAAAGATGGCACAAAGATCATTCGAACGACTACGCAATGGCCAGATGGGGTATGTGTACGGGACCGACCTTTTTAAAGATATGCTTAAAAAGAACTACAAGCGCGAGATGTCCAATCTACTATGTACTGTGATATACAAAGAGGCCAATGTGTGCATGCCTCCAAACTATTGCGAATCTAACGCCGGTCGTGTAACCAGACTCAAGGAAAAAACAGATGGTGTGAAAATTATAGATGGCTCTTTCAATAACATTGTACAGACAGTTGTACAGGCCCAAGAGGAACCCCGTGTGATTATTAGAAAGGCCCTAGAGATATTTTATGAATGTGACGAGGCCGAGTTCTACATCATCAATATCATACTTATGTCGGCCTTTGTAATTGACGTATGCATTGATATCCTTGTAAAGAAACGAGAAATTAATGTGTGTGAAATCATAGAAAATGCCGTAGATTTCATGTTTGAAAAGGGTCTTGGATCATGCATGCACTATCTATGGTATCTAGATAATATCATAACGGTTAATGATGACTAAAAAACCAAACCTGTGAGCCAATGGTATATTTTACGCAAGTTTTACAGTTGTTTTTTAGTTTTCCAAAAGTTTCATTCTGTTTTATTTTTACTCAACATTATGATGGCAAGCCATGTCCGTCAACAATTGTATACTTTAACAAAAACTACGTTCTAGTAGTTTCAATGTATGGTCACTGTTGTTTTTCATCATTGATTTTGTTTACTGCTTATGTTTTTGTTTTTTTTTTTGTATGTTTTGCTGTACCGGTTTCATAAAAACAAAAAAATATACAAGGATTTATGGTCTTAATGTCTGTGTTGTTACCATTAGAACATTTAGACATCTTGTTCAGACAACGTGTGACATTGCTCATTCTTCATATGTTTTTGCAAATCCACACAGAGAAATGTGAAAGATTAATAGAAATTACATGTGGCTACATCACATGTTTTTTCAGAGGCGTAAAAATAAAAGTCAACAGTGTTAGTATGGGGATCTAAAATATCACATGCACGATATGATCCTAATTTTGTTACCTGACGCCTGTCACATAGTCAAAGATCATCTACTTCATGTCTCTACGAAACCTGACAGAGTTTTAGTTTCATATACACAACACATCAAATGTAAACCACGGTAAACTAAATACATTTGACAGTCAAGATCTCTAATTTTCTGACAAGCCCAAAAAAGATGATGAGGTCATCATCAAACATCGCTCACTTTTAAGGTACCGAAAGGTTTTTGTTTATTTTAGTATAACTCAACACTGAAATTTTAGTTAAGTACACAGAAATGCACAGATTTTACGTTTTCAGTATACATGTGTACATCACACAGTGATTTCAGTCTCAACTAGATCGATGATCTATCAATATTAGCCACAAATGTTGTTTGTATGCGTGCTCTGATTTCACAAAACATCCATTTACATTCAAAACCTTTTGGATTCAACGCCTTAAAGTCATCAATGTTATTTCGTTCACATCAAACGCACCAAAATTTTGAATGTGCAAACTGTTTTACTTCGTTTTAAACATGTTTGTGCGGTTTCGGTCTAGATTTTTATAGAAAACTTCAGAACATGACACCATTTTAACATTTACAAAAGGATGAAACATTTTACTTTTAACTGGATCCCATGAGTATGTGTTGCTGTGACAAATACCTTTGATTGTTTGGAAATTATATGAATGCAGAGAAACAACGCAAAAGTTTTGAACTTTAACATAATTTATATGCGTCCTGATTTTTAAAAACAGTAAGCTGTAATGTTTCTTACACACAGATCTAAACACATCACAAGTCTCAATGTTTAATAACATAAAAACCTGTATGCAAAGGTTTGTTGGCGTATTTTTTAGACACAAGCTGTTTATTTTCATCTTTAAACAAATGTGTATGACAAAAGTTGTTCTGCCTGAACTGACACTAAGGATCGATGCCGAAATGTTAAATCTAAGTATTTGCAAAACAACCTTCACCGTCATATAGATGTTTTCAATCTAATGGTACCTGTTTAAATGTGACCATACTGTTTCAAACATTACCAAGTTGTAGATGGTTGTGACTCAAGTTACAAAGGTTTTAACAAACATTACTGTTTGTCACGGTGTGTTTCATCGCATTGCTGTTGTATGCAACAGACTCTCAAGTTTTATGTTAAAAGGATTACTAAAAATAAAAAACTAAGCATTCTGTATTATGTTGGTGCTGATGATTTTACAAGTTTACAGTTTCAAACATTTTTTGCTATATTCGCTGTGAAAGATTTAGTAAATAAATCTAAAACATAAACAGTGTTGAAGAGTTACCGCAATCTTCTAGCAACAATTTTCAAGAGATTACCAACATGTATGATGTACTAACTGTCAGGGGATCTGTGATATTATTTTCTGAAGTAATTAGCTATCTAATGGCTACTGCACAATAACTTAAGCGATAAAGAGTTTGACAAATGTTACATAAACTATAGAAACGAAACAAGATAAATTACAAAGTCACTGGCATGAGGTTTACACTTAAATAAATCACGCAGATGTTTAAAGTGGTACATGTGTTTTATTTCTTATCAAGTAATAGAAATACATAATTTGTTATCATTGTAGTGTAGAAATATCACAACGTTTTTCACGACCGGTTCATTTCACAAACAGCAATTTGATCATTATTTGATATTGTAAACACACACAAACACACAGTAATAGTCTCTAAAGATTCTACAGAATACCATTAGCTTTTTTGTCATCAAGTTTGTAACAGATGTATCACGAAGCCTGTTTCATGATCTTGAAACCAAACAGTCTGTGGAATCGATACACGCAATGTGTATTGATTCATCAGGCATTGTCGTATCCTTCTTGGGGACACAGGTCCATTGGAACATCATCAGACATTACTTGAGCCGTACAAAGGGTTGTGTTGTTGTTGTAGGTTGATGGTCCCCCATCAGATACTGTGGAGGACTTATTGAGTGCACAGGTCCAACTGTAGGTTCTCTCATATACATATTGCTCTGGGGTGGGGGTAGCGCGAATGTGTTGGTGTAGCAGTAGGAGTCCATAGTTTCTTGAAACTTGTTAGGCAATTGTGTTTGAATGAATCATACTGGCGCCGATTTAATGACTGTAACTGATAGGTGGAGATAGGAGTCCTGGAGTTAGGAACACTCCTCTCTGAGGGGTAACAACTGCACTTTAAACATCTGCGTGATTTATTTAAGTGTAAACCTCATGCCAGTGACTTTGTAATTTATCTTGTTTCGTTTCTATAGTTTATGTAACATTTGTCAAACTCTTTATCGCTTAAGTTATTGTGCAGTAGCCATTAGATAGCTAATTACTTCAGAAAATAATATCACAGATCCCCTGACAGTTAGTACATCATACATGTTGGTAATCTCTTGAAAATTGTTGCTAGAAGATTGCGGTAACTCTTCAACACTGTTTATGTTTTAGATTTATTTACTAAATCTTTCACAGCGAATATAGCAAAAAATGTTTGAAACTGTAAACTTGTAAAATCATCAGCACCAACATAATACAGAATGCTTAGTTTTTTATTTTTAGTAATCCTTTTAACATAAAACTTGAGAGTCTGTTGCATACAACAGCAATGCGATGAAACACACCGTGACAAACAGTAATGTTTGTTAAAACCTTTGTAACTTGAGTCACAACCATCTACAACTTGGTAATGTTTGAAACAGTATGGTCACATTTAAACAGGTACCATTAGATTGAAAACATCTATATGACGGTGAAGGTTGTTTTGCAAATACTTAGATTTAACATTTCGGCATCGATCCTTAGTGTCAGTTCAGGCAGAACAACTTTTGTCATACACATTTGTTTAAAGATGAAAATAAACAGCTTGTGTCTAAAAAATACGCCAACAAACCTTTGCATACAGGTTTTTATGTTATTAAACATTGAGACTTGTGATGTGTTTAGATCTGTGTGTAAGAAACATTACAGCTTACTGTTTTTAAAAATCAGGACGCATATAAATTATGTTAAAGTTCAAAACTTTTGCGTTGTTTCTCTGCATTCATATAATTTCCAAACAATCAAAGGTATTTGTCACAGCAACACATACTCATGGGATCCAGTTAAAAGTAAAATGTTTCATCCTTTTGTAAATGTTAAAATGGTGTCATGTTCTGAAGTTTTCTATAAAAATCTAGACCGAAACCGCACAAACATGTTTAAAACGAAGTAAAACAGTTTGCACATTCAAAATTTTGGTGCGTTTGATGTGAACGAAATAACATTGATGACTTTAAGGCGTTGAATCCAAAAGGTTTTGAATGTAAATGGATGTTTTGTGAAATCAGAGCACGCATACAAACAACATTTGTGGCTAATATTGATAGATCATCGATCTAGTTGAGACTGAAATCACTGTGTGATGTACACATGTATACTGAAAACGTAAAATCTGTGCATTTCTGTGTACTTAACTAAAATTTCAGTGTTGAGTTATACTAAAATAAACAAAAACCTTTCGGTACCTTAAAAGTGAGCGATGTTTGATGATGACCTCATCATCTTTTTTGGGCTTGTCAGAAAATTAGAGATCTTGACTGTCAAATGTATTTAGTTTACCGTGGTTTACATTTGATGTGTTGTGTATATGAAACTAAAACTCTGTCAGGTTTCGTAGAGACATGAAGTAGATGATCTTTGACTATGTGACAGGCGTCAGGTAACAAAATTAGGATCATATCGTGCATGTGATATTTTAGATCCCCATACTAACACTGTTGACTTTTATTTTTACGCCTCTGAAAAAACATGTGATGTAGCCACATGTAATTTCTATTAATCTTTCACATTTCTCTGTGTGGATTTGCAAAAACATATGAAGAATGAGCAATGTCACACGTTGTCTGAACAAGATGTCTAAATGTTCTAATGGTAACAACACAGACATTAAGACCATAAATCCTTGTATATTTTTTTGTTTTTATGAAACCGGTACAGCAAAACATACAAAAAAAAAAACAAAAACATAAGCAGTAAACAAAATCAATGATGAAAAACAACAGTGACCATACATTGAAACTACTAGAACGTAGTTTTTGTTAAAGTATACAATTGTTGACGGACATGGCTTGCCATCATAATGTTGAGTAAAAATAAAACAGAATGAAACTTTTGGAAAACTAAAAAACAACTGTAAAACTTGCGTAAAATATACCATTGGCTCACAGGTTTGGTTTTTTAGTCATCATTAACCGTTATGATATTATCTAGATACCATAGATAGTGCATGCATGATCCAAGACCCTTTTCAAACATGAAATCTACGGCATTTTCTATGATTTCACACACATTAATTTCTCGTTTCTTTACAAGGATATCAATGCATACGTCAATTACAAAGGCCGACATAAGTATGATATTGATGATGTAGAACTCGGCCTCGTCACATTCATAAAATATCTCTAGGGCCTTTCTAATAATCACACGGGGTTCCTCTTGGGCCTGTACAACTGTCTGTACAATGTTATTGAAAGAGCCATCTATAATTTTCACACCATCTGTTTTTTCCTTGAGTCTGGTTACACGACCGGCGTTAGATTCGCAATAGTTTGGAGGCATGCACACATTGGCCTCTTTGTATATCACAGTACATAGTAGATTGGACATCTCGCGCTTGTAGTTCTTTTTAAGCATATCTTTAAAAAGGTCGGTCCCGTACACATACCCCATCTGGCCATTGCGTAGTCGTTCGAATGATCTTTGTGCCATCTTTTTCAAGAATCTGTAGTTTCGTAGACAACTTTGCTTGCTTGTTTGTTTCTGAGTTCAATCGCCTTCTCAGCAACAAAAGGCTCGTGTCCACTGTTTCCGCCGCGTTGCGTTTGATAGTTTGTTTGCGAATTCGGACACCTTGGCAGCATCAAAAGTTTCCACAGTTTCTGCAAAACATAAAACAGACCTCTGGTGTGTACGAATCCGACACGGTTGTTCAAATTGTTCTGTGATGTGTTAATCCGGGGTTACGTTTTTGGTAAAGGTTCTGTGTTCAGAAGGAAAAACTTCTCATCTATACAGAACATTCTTCGCTTCACAACCCCCGCAGCGTTGGTCGTTTGGTCCGCACCACGTGATAACTGCCATTGCACACACACACACACACACACACACACACACACACACACATACACACATACACGCACGCACGATATCCGATGGGGGTTTTACGATGTTACGATCTTAAACCTAACCTAATATCAGATAATATGTTCAAATAGTTTATTTTTATTTTATTTAGTAAAAATTAAGGTTTACCTATTTAACGTACGCCCGTGATTTTAATATTATGTAGAACCATGTCCTAGCTGTTGTTGTGTTTATGGACGCACACAACCATGTTTAACAAAATGTCAAATTTGTTAAATGTTTTGTCTTTAAAGCAATGATTGTTGTCACGTATGTGACAACCTGGTTTATAACAACATCAAACGTTGATAAATAATATTTGCACCCGTTTTGTTGTCCTCTAAGGGCTAACACAAGGGTTTATGTCATCATAGGATGTGTGATAAAATGTCTTAAAACTTCTAAGTTTCTTTAAATTACGAATAAGAAATAACATGCTTTAATCTGTATCTGAGTAATGAAGCCTGAAAATCTAAAATAAACCTATTACTTTTTGTCAATGGGGGCTGAGTTTCTTTTATTTTACCAACACTCCCTCTGTCCAGACATCTGGGGGGTTGTCTGTTGGTTGATAGCGGACTGGTGATAGAGAGAGAGAGAGAGAGAGAGAGAGAGAGAGAGAGACTGAAACTGTTCGTCCAAACAACAAACTTTTTCCACATCAATAAATATGTCGAACACTCGCAAAACAAAAAACACCCCCTGGAATAACATGTTCAAGAACCCTTTTATTTTGGCAATGTTTACCGTGTTACATTTATCGTAAATAGACATGTACACACTTCGATATTAGATGACATTAATGAATTAAACTCAAAATAGGGTGTGAAATGTCTTAAAACGTTTAAAAGGCTCTTAACGCCAGATATATGTGCGCATCAGCGTACGTTTTCTGGCAACGTTGGTACACGCATTCACATGTTTTAATCAGAGACTTGGTTAAAGAAAGTCCCAAATCTAAAATAAAATCCTATTTTGCCATAGTGGACAGAATTACATTTATTAACATTATTTTAAAATGGCAGATATGAACGCTCACCCTGCGCTTTGTCAGGCACCGCCGGATCTTTAATGGCTTGAACAGAACCCCCTGCTTGAAATGCTTCACAGATCTCGTGAAGCGAATCAGCTTTTATATAGTTTAAAATAAATAGGATTTAGTCTAAAGAAATGTCGACCTACGGGGGTTTTGGTACAATTCCTTGCTATACACGTACTGCGTATTTCATTAAATAAATTGTGTTGTTAAAAACTTTTAGATACAGTAATGTTTGCGTTAAATAGATTATGATCTAAAATAAACCTTTTACTTTTTTTTGACAGAGTTACCATATTACATTTTACCACTACAGTTTTAAAAGACTCTACCTAGATTACAAACCGACCCTGCTGTGAAATATCTATCACACACGGTCATAAGTTCAGCATCAAAAACTTTGTGTCTTATCAGAAAAATACAGCTTATAGTTAAATAGATAATAACAGATTTAAGTTTAACCAGTTACAACTAAAATATTTTATTCTTGCGTGACTTTAAAGAAGTCTCTTTACAAAACAAACGTATTATCAAGTTGTATTTATAAGACACACGCAGTCAATTCCCCTAAATCTAAAAAAATACTTTATTTTTGTCAGAGCAGACAATATAAGACTCTTTGTATAATATACACATATTCACACATGTTTTAAGAAGCCTTTAATTAAAAATAAAACCCCAAAATGGGGTGAATACGTCTTAAAAACATTTAAAAGTTTATTAACGTCATATATAAGTTTCTCTGTCACCATCTGTGCACGTATACACATGTCTTAATCAGAGACTTGGTTAAAGATTCCCCTAAATCTAAAATAAAATCCTATTTTGCCATAGTGGACATAATTACATTTATTAACATTAATTTAAAATGGCAGATATGAACGCTCACCCGGCGCTTTGTCAGGCACCGACGGATCTTTAATATGCGTGAAACTATAGAGCAGGTCATGAAAAGATTCACGGAACTCATGAATCGTTTAAAATTTTATTTAGTTTAGACTTTCGTCTAAAGATTATAGTATTGCCGGCTCCGAAGGTTATGGATCAGATCATTGCTTAAACTATACACGTATACGGAATATTTCATTAAATAACTTGTGATGTTACAATCAAAAGTTTTAATCAGAGACATGGTTAAAGATTCCCCTAATCTAAAATAAATTCCTATTTTGCCATAGTGGACAGAATTACATTTATTAACTTTATTTTAAATGACAGATATGAACAATCACCCGAGGCTTTGTCAGACACCGCCGGATCTTTAATACGCGTGAAACTGTAGACCAGGTCATGAAAAGATTCCCGGACTTTGTGAACCGTTTAAAATTTTATTTAGTTCAGACTTTGTGTCTGATCAGAAACTATAGCTCGATAGAAAACATCGGCTTTAAGCGTAGCCAGGTACATCTAATATATATATATATATATATATATATATGATTAGTGATTGCCTTAAAATAAACTTTTAATGTTGCAAAACTTTAGATTCAACAACACACCCGCGGTGTGACACGCAGTGGTCTACAGACTCGCACGGGTCGAAAAGGGAGGGGTGATAAACAGCAAATGTCACAAACACGAGCCGTCATTAAACATGACACCATACGCTTGACATAAAACACACTCAGGAAAAACAATCACTCTAAATGACCGGCAATAAAACCATTAAATACTTTCTGTCTAAAGTTGACAACTTGTACAGATTTTGATTGATGGTCCCGCCCCCCTGTCAAAGGGGTCATAAAAACGACCTGTCAGATAGCAACTGTCACCGGGTGGGGGAGGGGGTCATAAAAGTTTGACGAATGCTGGCCCGTTATAACTACTGAAGATAAATCATATTTTATTTTAAATGTACACACCAGTACCAAAACATTTTACAGTGAACACAAAAACGATTTTACTTATTTTATGTGATTATACATTTCCTCTAATACTTCCACAATAAACACAGACATTTTATGAGTTAAATGTGGTGGCCTAGACTTGAACTGTTGAACTTGTTGATCGTCTAACTCAGTGGTTCCCAAACTTTTTCAGCGTGCGGCCCCCCTTGTCTACGGTGCATTCCTTCGTGGCCCCCAAAGAAAATTTGTGACAAAAAACTGTTCTAAACCTCAACATTTTAATAAAAAAAATTAAATTATACAAAAAAGTAGTGCTTTTGGTTAGTAGCCTTATTTTTTTAGGTTAAACTACACAAAATTCATGATAAATTAAAGTATTTCATAAAATGTCATAAAACTAGGGCGCCCTGGCACCATCTCGCGGCCTCCAGTTTGAAAACCACTGGTCTAACTAACTGGGGCCACCAAATAAAAAAATAAAAAAATAAAAATACAGGAAATTTGTCAGCCGGACAGACCTTTAGGTGTTATTGATTAAAGTGAAAAAAAGTATTTTAAAAAAGCAAGAAATAGGAGCCTGCAAAATGCATAAATGTACATGGTAAGACTTTCTCACCAGAAAGGTTTAGCAGTGAATGTATATAAAATATAATATTACTAATTTATGGCTGAGCTCATTTTTTATTTGATTTAATTTGTATTTATTTTATATTACCGTAGGTCACACAGTTTCACTGATCCATTAAAAACCCAAAATCCAGGATAGAGAAGTTGAGTGAATGTGGTGTTGACTCTGTGGATGAGGGTCATTGTGTCAGAGACGCTGTAGAAGGACAGAGATCCTGCACTGTGATCCACATACACTCCTATTCTAGCAGATCTGGACACTACTGGGAGTTTAGTTTTATTGTTATTGTGCCAGAATGAACAACTGGCGTTACAACAGTACAATCTCCATGACTGGTCATTACGTCCAAACAAACACTTGTTACCTTTCCTGCTGATGCTCTTATATGATACTGATACGCATACATTTCCTTTCCACTCGACCTCCCAGTAGCAGCATCCACTCACACTCTCACTACACAACACCTGAGGATCACGTTCAAATCTGTCTCGATGATTTGGATATGGCCGGACTTTGCGAGTGTAAGTAATCACTCTGTTTCCCTTTGACAGAGAGAGAAGTTTATTTGCCGTGTTCCGATCTGCAGTGACCTGACGATAATCTGATGGAGACAAGTCATATAATGCTTATGTAAATCAGTGAATCTGCATTTAAATCATTAATATTTCAGTAAAACTTAATTTGGCCTTAATTTACAGTATGTATGGACAGTACTTATGTCAAGAGGGAATCACAGGTTACATCATTTGGAGAAAAAAACTATCTGATATTATATCTGATCAGGGCCGGCCCTGGGCATAGGCGGAATAGGCAAATGCTAAGGGCGCTGCCGACCCCTTGGGGCGTCCGTGCGGCGTGCGCCCAAATTATAATTTTTTTTAATATATGTATATAAACATTTAACTATAAATATTTAACTTTGCACAAGAAAACACCAGTTACTGATGAATTATTAGTAGCATATAATCTCGGAAGATCGTGCTTGTTAAATAGCTCTGTGGCTATACTGCACTGAAGCGGCAGTTTAAAATATAAACCCAGAATTCAGCAAACGTCAAGGACAAGAAAACGGAAACAACAATCAGACAGAGACGCGGAATTTACATAATGTTACACAGACCATGTTTAAATTTCAATGTTTCTAGACAGAAATAGCAACTTGTTCACTTTGTTTGGTATTAATAAGCTGCGCATTGGAGTGCTGGCCGCGGTGCTGAAGACGCGCTCAGACAGAGTACTGGTGGCCAGGGGCGTGTCTAGAGGGGGGGCATGGGGTGGCACCGCCCCCCCTTGGAATATGATTGGCCCCCCCTGGTGCCCCCCCTCCAATCTCATTGGGCCAGCTAGATTTACTGTCAACCTGAAAATTCCCACCGCACCATTGGACCAGAGAGCTGTCAATCACTGTTTGATTTGAGACTCGTGCGAACGCGAAGACGAAGCGAGCAGAGTAGTTGCTCGTTTTTAAAACAGGAGGAAAGAGATACCATGACACCCATCACACCATTGGACCAGTTGTCAGACACCCACCATACCATTGGACCAGTTGTCAATCACTGTTTGATTTGACTCGCTCGAACGCGAAGGCGAAGCGAGCACAGTAGTTGCGCGTTTTTAAAACAAGAGGAAAAAGACACCACGACACCCACCGCACAATTGGACCAGTTGTCAATCACTGTTTGATTTGAGACTCGTGCAAACGAGAAGGAGGGCGCCCCGCCACAGACTCAACAGCCGCCACAGACTCAACACTGGCACAAATCAAAAAGATTTTCCATGATTACCATTTACATTTTATTTTACTATTTAAAACGGCTTCATGTGCTTTTGCAAGCGCTCAGCAGCGCCTCTCTCTCTCTCTCTCTCTCTCTCTCTCTCTCTCTCTCTCGCGTGCACGCTTTCTCACTGCTGCGTGCGGAACCTCGACAGTGCCTCTCTAAAACTGAGTGAAGGAGTTAAAAGTTGGCGGTGTTTCCACCTGGGTTCCTCTGTTGTCTTTTCACGTAAAAGTTAACAGCCAACAGATGTTACTGACAGAGAATACGGTTGATCGAGTATTATGACTTAACGAAAGGTTAGTGTTTTCCCCCACACACACAAACACCAGTTCTCTGTGTACGAGCTCTCTCTCTCCCTCCCTATGGTGCGGTATGCGCGCGCACGCTTAACAGTATTCTCTGATATTTTTGAATTTGCGCTGAATTGCTATGCGCGATATACAATAAAACTATCACTCGCATTTAAAATTAAAAGCGCTCATAAACACAATCAGATGAGAAGAGCAACCTTGCATGAGACACACAGGTAATCCGAAATCACCTCGTATCAGCTCTTCAATGTAAATTGTATCAGACAATGTCACATTTAAATTAGGATTTTAGCAGTATAAAGTAACAGCTGGTTGGATTAAACACGAGGTGTTATTGGGTCGTGTTAGTCACTAGCTTAAACTCTTTCTTGTTGTCTGACAACAGAACAGATAATATGTAAAAAATAGCATTCAGTTGTGTTAAAATACAATATAGGCTAATAAACAATGAAAGTCAGATCAGACAGAGTAGAAAAACAAAATCCTGATATGTCAGAATGTTAACTAATACCAGCTACACGCAATGTACTTAAAGGAACAGTTCACTTAATTTAAATGGTCATATACATAAACTTGTTTCAAACCTGTATGAGTTTCTTTCTTCTGCTGAACACAAAAAAGAAAAGAGTTAAGAATGTCTGTAACCAAAATCAGTTGATGGATTCCATTGACTTCATATGTAGGAACAAAATAACATGCAGTCAATGGGGTTCATCAACTTTCTGGCTACTAAGATTCTTCAAAATATTTTATTTTGTGTTCAGCAGAAGAAAAACTCATACAGGTGTGAAATAACTTTAGGATGAGTAAATTATGACAATTTATTTAAAGTGAACTATTCTGGAACAGAACTGTTGTTTAATCCACGCAAAATACAAAAAATTAATACCATCTATATTAGAGCACGTGGCATTGCACAAGAACCATGCTTAATATTTTCTAAACCAGTATTTATTTTCATTTGAATTTTTTGATTGGCCCCCCCTGACTGGTTCTTGGTCCCCCCTGTGCCCCCCCATTTATAAAATCCTGGAATCGCCCCTGCTGGTGGCAGCACAGATATTTACGTGCAACCTATTGGAGACTATTATTCGTTATTATATAATTATTATTCGTTATTTTACTTTATTACTTCCACTTAAGAAGAGTTTTGCACTTTTATTTCAATATTTCTCTTTATATAAATACTATTTTGTACTTTTATTTTTTTAAATTATTTTACTAACCAAACTCATCTGCGCTTTCCGATAGGTTGCACGTAAGGAGAAAAGTAGCTTACTTCCCCTTGAGAAGGGTTGTGTGTTTTAAACTTTTAAAAACGTATATCTCTTTACAAAAAAACTTTTTTCTTCTATTTAAAAGCTATAATTTCGTTATTTTACTAACCCAACTAATGACTCCTCCGCTTTCCAATAGATTGCACGTAAATATCTGTGCATATGTGCCATCACGCGCCTTCAGCACCGCCACTGTGCAGCTTATTAATACCAGACAAAGTTGGTATTTCTGTGCAGAAACATTGAAATTTAAACATGGTCCGTGTAACGTAATTTAAATCCTGCGTCTCTGTCTGATTGTTGTTTCCGTTTTCTTGTTCTTGACGTTCGCTGAATTCTGGGTTTATATTTTAAACTGCCTTTTCAGTGACAATGTCAAGACCAAATGCCTGAGTGACAGGGTATTGTGTGTATGTGTGCGTGTGCGTGCGTGCATGCGTGTGTTTCCAAAATATTTTCAAAATTAAGAAAAACTAGACAAAGCTTTGCATTTTTTTCTGTGTAAGTTTATGAACAAAATGATTCTAAAGGGCACCAGGTGAAATCTTGCCTAGGGCAGCAAATTGGCCAGGGCCGGCCCTGCCCAAACCACACCTATGAATAATGAACCTACTTCAGACCAACCCCTTATTGATTTGTGCCCTGCGCAAGAGTTATTTCTCACGCCGGGAAAATAGCAACAGCGCCCAAGATCCGCCCACAAACTCACTTGCGCGTTGCGCTTCGCACTTGCGTTTCAGATCGTTAAAATAGGGCCCTAAGTCTCCATTTCCTTAGTTTCACAGTACAATATATTTATAGGTTTAAAGGTTTCATTTATCAAATTGATTCTGTTTTGTGGAAGATCATAATTAGATTTGGAGTTAAACAAAACATGCAGTTTTAAAAATGAAGGTTTTTATTATGAAGGGAAAACAAAATCCAAACCCACATGGCACTTGACTGAAAAAAATGCTTGCCTCCTAAACCAAATAACTGGTTTGCTGCCACCCTAGGCATCGACAACTGCATTCAAGTATTTGTGATAACTTGCAATGAGTCTGTTTCAGCGCTGTAGAGGAATTTTGATCCAATCATCTTTGCAGAATTGTTGTAATTCAGCCACATTGGATGGTTTTCGGGCATGAACTGCCTTTTTAATGTCATGCCACAGCATCTCTTCTTCAGCCATTCAGAGGTGGACTTGCTGGTGTGTTTTGAATCATTGTCCTGCTGCAGAACCCAAGTTCACTTTATATTATGTTCTCCAGGTGTGACTATATAACTGAACTCAGGTGTGATAAACCACAGTTAAAGGAACAGTATGTAGGATTGTGGCCAAAACTGGTATTGCAATGACAAACTTGTGGCTAAAACTGGTACTTCAATCACACAACTGGTGGCCAATACACAAAATGACAACATAAACATCAGTTGAGGGCTGCAACTCCACTTTTTAAATGACAATATCCTGGCCAGACCACTGTTGTGAGTGATATAAGTATTTGAAATGAACATGATTTCTTAATGTCTAGTGACATATCAGGGCTATTTTATGATTAATTGATATACATTTCTTACATACTGTTCCTTTAAGTTATGTTTTAACAGGGGGACAAGCACTTTTACACATAGGGCCATGTGTGTTTGGATTTTGTTCATAATAAAAAGCTTCATTTAAAAATGTTGTGTTTACTTGTTTTATCTTTGATTAATATTTAAATTTGTTTCATATCTGAAACATTAAAAGTTTGACAAACATTCAAATAAATAAAAAAAATCAGGAAGGGGGCCAACACTTTTTCACACCACTGTATTTGCAACTAAATAGTACATATTAGGACCTTTTTAAATTGTACAGCCCCATTGACAGCTTTTGTACCTTTTTCCTAAGATTTCCTAATATGTGTACATTAGTTTGTTAAAACTCACATTGTAGGAACTGCTCCCTGGTCTTGGGTTCACGGGGTTTAACTAATCGGAAAGGATAAAAAATACATTCAAAAAGTAATTTTCTTTATATTTCTAGAAAATATAATGTTGTCATTGCATTTAAAGAAATGAGTTCCTTACCTCTATCAGATATTTTTTCTATCTCTCTGAAGAAATCCTCCAGTATTTCTCTCAGATAAGAGACAGATTTTATTACATCATCAAAAGAGAAGTGAGAACTGACAGTGATGTTAAGTGAATCTTTAGATCCAAGAGAAGCAGTGAGAGACTGGAAACTCTACACAAACACAATGACAAACAACACAATTATCTGAAAAACATGCTTTTTACCTTCTAAAGAGTGACCACTGTCATGTTTATCAGATTTCTGTTACCTGGAGGAAATGGATGTGATCATCTGTGTGTGAAAGCTGCTCCAGTTCAGCATCTCTCCTCCTCAGATCATCAATCTCCTGCTCCAGTCGCTTCAAAAGTCCTTTAGCTTCACTCACTGCAGTCTTTTCCTGATCTCTGATCAGCTGTGTTACCTCAGATCGCCTTTTTTCAATGGATGTGATCAGTTGAGTAAAGATCCTCTCAGTGTCGTCCACTGCTGTCTGTGCAGAGCGCTGTTAGGACACACAGAGAGAGGAGCATTAGAATCAGCAGCATTCACTCAGCTCTTACTGGTACATCACACAGTCTGTTACCCACAGTGAACTTCAGTGAAAGTCATCCAGCACTGAACTCCTCACTGACTGATTGGATGAGAGTCCTAACTGAGTCTGAAACAGATCTGAAACAGCAGACAGCAGTTGTTCTTCTCATCAAAACTCACCTTATGAGTCTTTATTGTCTCTCTCAACTCCCGAAAGTCCTTCTGTATCTCCTGGATTCTCTGCTGGAATTTTCTCTGTGTCTCCTTCAGTTGTTTCTGTTGGATGTGGAAGTAATGATAAACAAGATAAACTGTATAGCTGTGGGGCCAGATTTACTAAATGGGCAAAATTAGCGTGAGAGCGCAATTCCAAAAAAGCGCCATTATCAATATGGGCTTCATATGTGGGCCCTATGTGGGTTTGTCCACCGGTTCCACTATGGCCCCACTTGGATCAGCCCACATGAATTTGATAGAATCTGAGTGGGGCTAAGGTGGGGCCCAGATGGGCAACACACATATGACCCATATTGCCCCCACTTAATGAAGCCCACATGTTATATTCCAGGGCACAGTAAAAGTTTTTAATGTGTACTGGACTGGTCCCTTAGTATTTTATAATTATACCTTTAATGCGTAATTGTAATTAAAATTGATAACTGATACAGTAAAAGCAACATAATCTCAATTTGGTAAATGTCAGTTTTCATGATCAATATTTAACTGTTCATTCATCTATAACATCACAAAACATGAAGGAGGAGCAATATGAAAAATCAAATAAAAAACTGTAAAGGTTAAGTATTAAAATACTTTGTCATTTTATTACACTTTCAACGCTAAAATTATCAACAATATTTAAAAACTGCTAATGCAGGTGATGACTAACAATTTAACACAACACAAAGGAAAACACCACCGTTTTTTAATATTTTACTAAGTTCTTATGTAAACTAAGACGAATTAATACATACCTATCTTTTTCAATGCATGCACTTAATCTTTGTACAGCGCATCGTGAATGTGTTAGCATTTAGCCTAGCCCCATTCATTCCTTAGGATCCAAACAGGGATGAATTTAGAAGCCACCAAACACTTCCATGTTTTTCCTATTTAAAGACTGTTTCATGAGTAGTTACACGAGTAAGTATGGTGGCACAAAATTAAACGTGGCGATTTTTTTAAGCAGATAAAAAATGAGAACTATTATATGGCGGAAGAGCACTTAGTTTGCAGCACTTCGACCTCGGCGCGCAGTAACATCATCACTCCCATAGATATGCATAAAGGTTAGATGTGTTATGGCGGAGTCTCTAACATCATCACCTGGCGGCCATCTTATCACGGGGAGCTCGCTCACTCATAGCATTGAGTTTAATGATGCAGGTACTTTTTAAATTACCATAACTTGCTCAATTTTCTAACAATTTTCAAATGGTCTTACAAACGTTATTAACGTGGCTATAATTCTGGATGCTTTTACATGTTTCATGAATTTTTTTAGTATAAGTATGCAGTCTCATAGGTACATCTTTGACGTTTACAAACCAAATCGTTTGAAAATCAGTAAAAAATTAAGCAAGTTACGGGCATTTAAAAGTACCTGCACCATTAGACTCAATGCTACAAGTGAGCGAGCTCCCCGTGGTAAGATGGCCGCCAAATGCGGATGTTCCACTCAATTGGCCAGCAGCGCGGGCGAGACATCTAACCTTTATACATATATATGATCACACCTGACTACTCCCCCTTACTCAAACTTCTGTCAATATTACTGCGCCCGAGGTCAAAGTGCTGCAAACATACTGTAACTAATGGCCTGATAACTTGATGATATGAGTGCAGTGATTCCAAAAGGATGTCCAACTAATATGTTAAATAAAAAGTTGAATGTCTTTTCTCAGTAGGATTAGGATTAAAACAGCGGTCCTGGCTAGATCGGATACAGCTACAACATAAATCCTGTGAAATGTTGTGTTTAGGGTTAGGTTTGGGTGAAGGATTAGGATAAAATGCTCATTCGGTGAGATTTCGTTTGCTGTATCCCTTCTAGCCACAACCGCAGGCATTAACATATTATTAACAGATTAACAATTATTTTACAAAGTATCTTGCAAAGCTACGCTTTAAAATTTAAACCTAAATCAATATGTATATTTGTTGTGGAATATAACATATTTTATAAAAATCCTTTTAGGCCCACACGCTCCGCCCGGGTGCAAGTTGTTAGTAAATCAGGCCCATACTGTGATAATGAAGAAACATGAACATCTAAACATATAGAGCACAACTGTTCACATTAACCACACAGTGCTTTCAGCTCTCACCTGTTTCTCAGTCCTCTCTGTTGCAGCTGATACAGTCTTATGTTCATTGTGTTCATCCATCATACACAGATAACATATACAGAGCTGATCAGTACGACAGTAAATCTCAAGGGCTTTCTCATGTTGTGGGCAGATCATCTGCTGAAGTCGTTCAGTGGCGTCTATCAGGTTGTGCTTCTTGCCTCTGAATAATTTCTCATGTTGTTCAAGATGATTTTGACAGTAAGAGTTCAGACACACCAGACAGGACTTGACAGCTTTGTGTTTTCTCTCAGTACAGACGTCACACTCCACATCTCCAGGTTCAGCATAACAGTGATCAGGACGAGCAGCTTGTAGTTTAGTCTTCTTCAGTTTCTCCACCACTTCAGCCAGCATGGTGTTTTTACCTAAAACAGGTCTTGTATTGAAGGTCTGTCTGCACTGAGGGCAGCTGTAGTCTCTCTTCTGATCCCAGTAGTCTGTAATACAGCTCATACAGTAACTGTGTCCACAGGGAATAGTCACTGGATGCTTTAGTAGATCCAGACAGATTGGACAGATGAACTGATCATGAGCCAAAGAAACACTCGCTTCTGCCATTTTTGAAAAGAAAAAAACAAAAGCCTGACAGTGAAGTTGCAGTTTACCTGAACTCAAGAACTTCCTGGTTCTGGTTATGAAACATGTGCAAACATGAATCCTAGTCATACAGTATAATAAAGAAGTCCACTAGATGTCAGTCTCGTACAGAAACTCACAGTGACAGCCTCAATGGAGCAAGGGAACACAGGTTTGCACATCAGCTTTACTTTTATAATAATTACTTCAATTAAAGCTATTTCTTTAACAGATCACATCACTCTGTTTCACATCTTATTCATAATTAACAACAATAATCATTGTATATATATATATATATATATATATATATATATATATATATATATATATATATATATATATATATATATATATATATATATATATATATATATATATATAATGATTAGAACACTTTTCTCCTGTTTTCAGTCCCAAAAGAGTTCTCAGTTCAGAAGTGTTTTCAGTTCATTTCTGTAGAAATCAAAGGTGCCATGCTTTCAAGGTAGATTGTGGGATTGGCAAACATCTGGCATATATGCAGCATATGGTAATACGCTCACTTAAAAGTAAAGGTTTGAAAGATTTTGATTGGATGGATCATTAATTTTACTGCAATTTTTAACTGTCATGCATTTATTTATTTATTTATTTTTGCCTGTGAGAAATCCATAAACTCTTTTTTTGTTATTTTATTCTTGAAAAATTTCCCACAGCTTGGTAAACACTGAGTGTATTGATTTTAAAATGAAGATATATCAATAACCTGTAAGTATTTTGTGTTTATCATGTAGCTCAATTTTTATTTGCAGAATTTCTGTGTTATATTTTTTGTCGGATTACACAGTTTAACTGATCCATAATTAACCCAAAACCCAGGATAGAGAGGTTGAGTGAATGTGGTCTGGACTCTGTGGATGAGGGTCATTGTGTCAGAGACGCTGTAGAAGGACAGAGATCCTGAACTGTCATCCAAATACACTCCTATTCTAGAAGATCTGGGCCCTACAGGGAGTTCAGTCTTTTCATTATTGTGCCAGAATGTGTATTCAGAACCAAAGAAAGACAAACTCCACGACTGATCGTTACACCCAAATGCAGATTCAAGTCCCTTTCTGTTTATGCCCTTATATGACACTGATACACCCACCTCACTCCCACTCCACTCAAACTCCCAGTAACAACGTCTACATACTTTCTCTATACACAGAACCTGGGGATATACATCAAATCTGTCTGGATGTTCAGGATAAAGCTGGTCTGTATGAGTGTCAGTAGCCACTGTGTTCCCCTCAGACAGACAGAGGTTCTTATTCACTGTGTTTGAATCCAGTTTGAAATCACAAAAATCTGATGGAGGTAAAACAGTGTAAATTAGGAAATCTGAATTTAAACTTTTGGAATGTCCTATGCAATCCTAAACACCAGATCAGAATTCATAAAAAATTTGCTTTTATACTGTATGTGTGTGCACACTATGGAAACTCTGTGTGTATGCGCACTTGAAGAAATCTAAGCAACTTGACACCCATGGATTGATCACAATGCCCTTCTACTGTATGTAACTGAGGAAATCAGAATTTTATGCATTAAAAGGCCTTTAAAATAAAATTTCAAGTCCAAATCTAAGATTTTGAAATCTAGAAAATAAAACAGGCACTAGATCAGTGGTCATCAATCTTGTTCCTGGAAATCTATCCTCCTGCATACTTTAGATTTTCTCGGTTACGTATGTAACCCTCGTTCCCTGAAGGAATTGTGAACACAGACGTCACATTGTGACCGACTTATTGGGAACATCCCAGGTGAAAAAGTAGTACACTTCCATAGTGTACTTAAAGTGCTTTATTTTCGCACACTAATTTTGTACTTAATATACTAAAAATTCATCTTTAGTACTTCTTAAGATGTTCTTAAAATCATCTAAGTGTACTTCACTGTGCTATTTTGAGACACCATGAATATGAACTAAAATGCATTTTTAACATACTATCTCTGTATTAAAAAATGTATTTACTTAACACTTGAATTAAACTTGAACTCAACTTTCATACAAAGATGGGTTCAAGTTTACTAAAAGTGGTATCTAAATACATTTTTTAAATACATTTTTAGCACATTTTAGTTCATATTTATGGTGTCTCAAAATAGCACAGTGAAGTACACTTAGATGATTTTAAGAACATCTTAAGAAGTACTAAAGATGAATTTTTAGTATTTTAAGTACAAAATTAGTGTGCGAAAATAAAGCACTTTAAGTACACTATGGAAGTGTACTACTTTTTCACCTGGGATGCTTCGCGGGACCATTCTACTTCGAGAAACAACTAAAACTTGGCTTGCAGGTATTTGCATCCACCGCCACGCATGTATTTAACGAGAGGCAGGTGCAATGAGCATGAGTGCCCTGCCGGTATCAGCAGTGGAACAGCAAACTGTGGCGACGGGACGTGACTTCTCCGTTCCCTTCCCTCCCTTCAGGAAATGAGGGTTACATGTGTAACCAAGATGTTCCCTTATAGTCGGTCACTATGACGTCACGTATCCCCAAAGAGTTGAACTTCGAGGGCATCGTAGAACACACCCGTCTCCACTGGCACCTTAACTGGCTGTGGATCAGGGTTCTGAGAGCCAATGGTCGAGCCAGCGGATCAATTCACCACTATTATACGGAGACATCCTTCTGGAGCATTGCCACCACACCTTTAACGGGGCCTTGACAACAGAAGGAGGGGGTAATGTTCCAGGAGGTACGAAACCCATCTCCGCAGATCCCAGAGGGACATATCCTCACAATGGAACATGCACCCTTCACGAACGCTGCCTGAGGGTTCTGGACGCACAAACACAAGAGACAGAGATTGTGACCAACCAAGGACCCATATATTTGCCACATCTGGAACTGCACGGATTAAATGACATCTTTAAAAAGACGCACCTGCCGTGACACGAAAGAATGGCTGTCTTTAAAAAGACACAAATTTAACTTGTGCTGCTCTTTTAGGGAAATCACTCTTTAGATGTTGTGCTGAGCTGATGAAGCACGCAGGGAAGAGGCTACGCACACTCAACACAAAATAAGAGTAAAATGAAGAGGTGCAATTTAAACCGCTGCGGTGCTATCTGTCCAACTAACTTCAGAGCAGGTAAGACAGAGCTTCTCAATTGCAGATGATCTGCAGGCTTTCAAAGCGAAAAGAGTGATTTGATATTGCACCTGCCTCTCGTTAAATACTCTTGTGGCGGGGCGGCGCCAGCGGATGCAGAGACCTGCAACTTCATTTGTGTTTTAGTAGTTTCTCGAAGTTCCCAATTTGTCGGTCACGACTAAAAGGGAACCAACCCTGCTTCAGCATACCTCCCTCTTATTTTTATGTAGCCGCAAAAACCTTGATTAGCAGGTTCAGGTGTTTTAATTGGGGTTGGAGCTGAACTCTGCAGGAAAATCTCCAGGAACATGGTTGATGACCACTGCACTAGATCAATTAAACTGTTTCCATTCATTTAAAAAAAAGAGATAATTTATAAAAAAAGAGATAATTTATATATATAGAAAGAAAGAAATGTATTAACAATCATAATAAAATAACTGATTTTAATGGTGTGCATGTAAAATAAGAATTTTGATAAAGTTTTGTATAATGTCAGTTGTTTGTTTTTTTTATAGAAAAGCATGCAGTAGTTATTTGTTTTCTACTACACATTTCAATGTAATTATTAAGTGTCCTTATAGAATGGGTTTAACATGCACATTGTTCACTGGTTATATTTCCATCTGTGCCATATGTTTGTTTGTTTGTTTGTTTGATGTTTGTTTAGACTTACATTGTAAGAACTGTTCCCTGGTCTTATGTTCAGGGGTTGGAATGATCTCAATACACCTTACTATGGAAAAATACATTTTCATTGTAATTCACATATAAAGCAAAAATGATATGATTCAGACAATAAGTCCCTAATTTCTAAAAGACATAAGTGCTTTACCTCTACAAGACATAATTTCTATCTCTTCTTTGCAGTAATTGTCCAGTTTTTCTCTCAGATGAGACACAGATTTCACTACATCATCAAAAGAGAGGAGAGAACTGACAGTGAAGTTGAGTGAGTCTGAAGATCCAGGAGGAACAGAGAGAGACTGAAAACTCTACACAAACACAAACACAAGAAAAATTTAATAGAAAATACAATCTCTGTAAAGAATGCTTTTCACTTCCTATAGACCACTGTCCTTTTTTAGATCTACCTGGAGGAAGTGGATGTGATCATCTGTGTGTAAAAGCTGCTCCAGCTCAGCGTCTCTCCTCCTCAGATCATCAATCTCCTGCTCCAGTCGCTTCAAGAGTCCTTCAGCTCGACTCACTGCAGTCTTTTCCTGATCTCTGATCAGCTGTGTCACCTCAGATCGTCTTTTCTCAATGGATTGGATCAGTTGAGTAAAGATCCTCTCAGTGTCGTCCACTGCTGTCTGTGCAGAGCGCTGTTAGGACACACAGAGAGAGGAGCATTAGAATCAGCAGCATTCACTCAGCTCTTACTGGTACATCACACAGTCTGTTACCCACAGTGAACTTCAGTGAAAGTCATCCAGCACTGAACTCCTCACTGACTGATTGGATGAGAGTCCTAACTGAGTCTGAAACAGATCTGAAACAGCAGACAGCAGTTGTTCTTCTGATCAAAACTCACCTTATGAGTCTCCACAGCATCTCTCAGCTCCTGAAGCATCTTCTGACTCTCCTGGATTTTCTGCTGGTACTTTTTCTGTGTCTTCTTAATGTGTTTCTGTTTGATATGTGAATAATGACAAACCAGATAAACTATATAGCTATAGTGTGATCCTGAAGAAAAATTATAGAGCAGAACTGTTCACATTACCCACTCAGTGCTTTTAGCTCTTACCTGTTTCTCAGTCCTCTCTTCTTCCACTGATATAGTATCATGATTTTTATGTTTGTTCAACGTACACAGAAGACATATACAGAGCTGATCAGTACGACAGTAAATCTCAAGTACTTTCTCATGTTGAGGGCAGATCATCTCCTGAAGTCGTCCAGTGGCGTCTATCAGGTTGTGCTTCTTGCCTTTGAAGAATTTCTCATGTTGTTCAAGATGATTTTGACAGTAAGAGTTCAGACACACCAGACAGGACTTGACAGCTTTGTGTTTTCTCTCAGTACAGACGTCACACTCCACATCTCCAGATTCAGCATAACAGTGATCAGGACGAGCAGCTTGTAGTTTAGTCTTCTTCAGTTTCTCCACCACTTCAGCCAGCATGGTGTTTTTACCTAAAACGGGTCTTGTAGTGAAGGTCTGTCTGCACTGAGGGCAGCTGTAGTTTCTCTTTTGATCATCTTGATCCCAGCAGTCTGTAATACAGCTCATACAGTAGCTGTGTCCACAGTTAATGGTCACAGGATCCTTCAGTAGATCCAGACAGATTGAACAGCTGAATTGATCCTGAGAAACACTCGCTTCTGCCATTTTACTGTATACACACATGAAGAGATAGACCAAACATGTCCGACATCAGTTTAGTTTCAGTTTCCCTTAAAATTTCCTGGTTTATGTGAGTGTGTCATATAATAAACAAGTCCACTAGATGGCAAGCTCATGCAGAAACTCATAATGACATATAGCAAGTGAATGCATGGATGTGGATATTATGACATGATGACAAATCACTCTGATGCCTGAAATCACTGTGATCCACATACACTCCTATTCTAGAAGATCTGGACACTACAGTTTAGTCTCAATGTTATTGTTTAAAAAAAACTGGAGTCACAGCAAATCAAACTCCATGACTGATCATTATATCCAAATCAACGCTCCTCAACCCCTGCACTGAATGCAACCAAATCTGTCGGATGATCAGGATATGGCTGGATTGTGTACCGGAAAATAATCACTCTGTCCCCCTTAGACAGACAGAGATGTTTATGTGCTGTGTTTGGATCCAGATTGGTCCAAGGGTAGGCTAATCTGATTGAGACAAGGGATTGAATTTGTATGTTGTTTGCATTAGGAAATATGAATTTTGATTAATGTAAAACTTCAATTAACTTCATTAACCTTCTAAGACCTGGATGTCCACATACCTGTACATCACATTTTTTGGTGTTTGCACCATAATACTTAATACTATATAATGCATAATAGTAATTCTGTGTAACTGGAACCTGTTGTACACAAACATGGACAAATACACTGCTTCATATTCAAAGAAAATATTTGGTTATTATATTTATTGGTTCTTCCTAAATCAAAAGTAGCTGGAAGAAATCTGAAAAAAAGACAAACCAAAGCTTGGGTCTTATGAGGTTAATGTAAAGCTTCAAAAACAGATGGAAATAAGCGTCATAGTTTACTGTATCATTATTAGCATCTTGAAATTATATATTTATACAGGTGTATGTTAAAACTCACATTGTATGAAATAATCTCTGGTCTTGGGTTCATAAGTATCTATATTAAATGAAAGTTGTACATTTAGACAACCCCCCCCCCAGTCACATTATTTACAAAAGTGAGTGACACCGCTTGATGGGGGTTCCTGAGCATGCCTACTCCTGGTTGCTTGGCAACAGTAAAGCGGTATCAAAAGTCACTTCAGAGGTATTGTTAAGTTACAAGAACAATGTTTTCGGATTTAAAAGTAATTTTTTCTTGATAAAAGTAACAAAATATATGAGATAAAATGGCAAACTTATCAGATATATACAGAAATACACATTCACTCTGTGTCACTCTGCTACTGCTAGTCGCTTATAATGTGAATGTATCTTTAAGCCACATTCAGACAGCCAGCGACGTTTTCGCTGTAACTGACGAGAGAAGGATGACGTGAAATCCACTGCTTCGTTCTTATTGGTAGTCGCTACCGAAATTCGCTCAAGATTTGCATAAAGTTAAACTTTTCTTAACTTTCTCACGTCCCTGGACACGCCCATACGGTCGCCAACGGTGACTTTCGCTCGTGTCACCTGAAGTCTAAATGTTGACTTTTAAATTTTTTTGTCTTTTAAAAATGAGGGGTCTGCACGCCACATTGACAGAATTTTACTTTTACCATTTGTGGTATGTTTAATGCGAATGTGAGTGGACTATGATCTGAGATCACAATATTTTGGTAAGAGTTGAAGGGAATTAACTTTGAGTCAACCAGAAAATAATGTATACAATTATAGACTCTCCCTGTTGGATTTGCTAGCCTCCATACATCAACAACATTAGAGATTATAATATACATATTAAGGAAATCCCAGAAAGATAATAAGAGAGAATGTGATTAATTGTAAACGTGCAGTTGGCACTTCACATTAGTTTAATATCCCTGCTCTGGTGTCAGTCTAGAGAGAGATTATGAAGTTGACACGTTGCTCCCTCCAAAATGCTGATCCACATAAGCGATCGCCTTTACGGGGTCTATGAAATAGATTCCTTCTACACTATGTGTGACTCTGAACTTTGCTGGATATAAAAATCCGAAGCGGACATCTGGTTTATACTGCAGTATGTTGATTAAAACGAGCGCGTTGTTTCAATATGGCAGCTGGAAGTTCTGGAAATATCAGAAGTTTTTCACCGTTGTATGTGATGGATTTGAGCTGAGCTGCTTTTCGGATGATGTGTCGTGATAGTAGTGCATCTTAACAATGAAGGCTCAGGGATATGAGTTATTATCTGATCGTTTTCTCAATGATCTGTGAGCACGGTCGATCAGAGGATCAGAGAAGTTTCCATAGAGTGAGCATTCTTCAACAGGTGTGCAATAAAATCCGTAGTCTTGCAGAAGTGCATCTGCTTTCACATGGCGCCTCCCGGAAGTCCGCAACGGTTTATTAGCCTGAAAATCTCTTCCCATAAGGACGTGTAGCCCTGTCAGGGGGGTTGTTGGATTTATTCACACACATTAAAAATCTTTATTGAAAGCTGCCTTTTCACATATTATTTGGATAGCATTGTCATAATAATCTTTATATAACACATCTGCACCGATTAGACAGTGATATTGGTACTCGAATCAGGCTTCTCCTATTGATGCATGAAATCTTTGACTATTCGGGCTCACCCCTAGCGTGTACCATAAAAAATATTTCTAAAATTCTGTAGTATCTATACTGTTGGATCACAAAGTTTTACTGATCCAGAATAAACTCTAAATCCAGGATAGAGAGGTTGAGTGAATGTGGTGTTGACTCTGTGGATGAGGGTCATTGTGTCAGAGACACTGTAGAAGGACAGAGATCCTGCACTGTGATCCACATAAACTCCTATTCTAGCAGATCTGGACACTACTGGGAGTTTAGTTTTATTGTTATTGTGCCAGAATGAACAACTGGCGTTACAACAGTACAATCTCCATGACTGGTCATTACGTCCAAACAAACACATGTTACCTTTCCTGCTGATGCTCTTATATGATACTGATACGCATACATTTCTTTTCCACTCGACCTACCAGTAGCAGCATCCACTCACACTCTGACTACACAAAACCTGAGGATCTCGCTCAAATCTGCCTTGATGATTTGGATACGGCCGGACTTTGCAGTATCAGGGCACTGAAACCGAGCATATTTGAAAACCCCGGCCAGGGTGAGCTTTTTGAGAAACCCGGTTACAGTGGTGTCGTGTAGAGAGTAAAACCGGGAGTTTTGCCTTGCGACGTCAGAGTGTGCGCCGTTATCCACTGTGTTTGACGTCAAGATTGTGCGCCGATGACTTCTTTGTTGATGATTCTGTGCAATGGCGGACGTATCTTGCTAATAATAACTGTGCTAACAGGGCTTCTAACATGTATACAGATAGATGCTCAGTTATCTCACTATATTGCGGAACACGATTGGGTTATATCCCCGCCTGCTGGTGTGGCATGCTCTTGACAGCGCTTGATAGTGTGCATTTGCTTTATCGTGTGGATGGATATTTAATTTAAACCGAGCATGTGTGGACGGGATTTTTTTTAGGGAAAACTCCGGTTATAAATATACCCGTGTCCGTGTGGACTAGGCCTTAGACAGACAGAGAAGTTTATTTGCCGTGTTCTGATCTGCAGTGACCTGACAATAATCTGATGGAGACAAGTCATATAATGCTTAATCATATAATGTAAATCAGGGAATCTGAATTTAAATCATTAATATTTCATTAAAACTTAATTTGGCCTTAATTTACAGTATGTATGGACAGTACTTATGTCAAGAGGGAATCACAGGTTACATCATTTGGAGAAAAAAAACTATCTGATATTATATCTGATGATACTTACTGTGTGTGTAAATGTGAATCTATAAACATTAATTGTTAAAGTTTCCGTTTTCCTTAGTTTCACAGTACAATATTTTTAAAGGTTTAAAGGTTTCATTTACCAAATTGATTCTGTTTTGTGGAAGATCATAATTAGATTTGTAGTCAAACAAAACATGCAGTTTTAAAAATGAAGGTTTTTATTATGAAAGGAAAACAAAATCCAAACCCACATGGCACTTGAGTGAAAAAAAATGCTTGCCTCCTAAACCAAATAACTGGTTTGCTGCCCACCCTAGGCATCAACAACTGCATTCAAGTATTTGCTATAACTTGCAATGATTTTGTTACAGCGCGGTTTGATTTTGAATCTTTGCAGAGTTGTTGTAATTCAGCCACATTGGATGGTTTGAGCATGAACCTTTTTAAGGCATCTCTTCTTCAGCCATTCAGAGGTGGACTTGCTGGTGTGTTTTGAATTATTGAGTACGTTTACATGCACAGAATAAGTGGATAACTAGCAAAAATCTGCTTATTATAAAAAACTGTTTTCATGCGTTTATATGCAAATCAATAAACCGGCTATGCAGACACCTGCATTTACATGGGACTTGGAGATTTGTCAGGTTTCTCGCAGGTAGTGACGTCATCGCCTATAGTACATTATAGTCGATCAAAAAGCTGATGGCATATCTGTCTTAAAGGAGCGGTGAATCAAATACTCAATTTTAACTTGATAATTTGTTATATAAGAGGTCATCATAGTTTAATGAACATCCTGCAAGTTTCAGAACTGAAAACGTCCGTGCTACTGAAATAGAACAGTTTTTGGCACCAAGCCAGTAAAACAAGCCAGTGTGGAATTCGGAAATTTATGACGTCAAAGTAGAATTGAAGCACCGCCCCATAGCCAAATACAAGAATCACTTTTGTAGCCCCGCCCACAGCTTCGCGTGACACATGTTTGTCTCAACAAGTAAATATGTCTTTAAAGATTGACAAATGTAACCAAAATGCCTTTTAAATACATTTTTTCTGAGAGACTTTTATTTTGACGCGGTGATCTGTTATGATAGACTGGAAACGCATTTTCGGTTGTGGAAGAACCGCGTGGGAACAACACAGAAGCTAAATACTTTAATTCGGAGGCTTGAAACATAACATTAAATGCGTGGAAAAAGTTTGCTTTTGAAGAAGTTCCAGCTCGTGTGGGGAGTGTTTGTTAACTTTGTGTACACGGATTTATTTGGAAAGAAGTCGATGCTGGATTTGCAGAGAGACTGTGATTATAAGCACCACTTATATTGGATCTGACAACAATGACACAGCATTATAAACAGTAAGACATTTTACTTTATTTAAGTTACTGCGTTTCACTATTGCTTTGTTAGAAGAGATTGCTTGATATGTCCTGTTGTAACATCCGTGTCTAAACACGTTTGTTTGACTGTTTTAATTTACTAAAAACATTAAATGATTAATAAAGGTACAACACTTAAAGCAACACTATGTAGTTTCCATGTAAAAATGACTTACAGCTCCCCCATGTGGTTGAAAATGCAACAGTGCCTGGTATCAGACACTCTTCTGCAGGCAGAGGGAGGGGCGGGGCTGCGTTTCCTACCCTCCACCGCCACTTTCAGAGTGTGCTTGTAGCAGCTAGGAGGCTGCTCAAGTTGCAGCAACAGTACAATTTGTCCAGTTAAAAGTTGTTCTATCACTGAAATAATTTTAGAGACATTATTTAAAGGTAAAAAAACTACATAGTGTTGCTTTAACAATACGACTGTAATTTAAAGGTAGAAAGATACAAAGTTAGTTATAAGGAAGGATTTAGCAGCCGCAGTTTAGATTCTGATGCCCGTTTACTGTGTTGTATACGGTAATTTAGGCGAGTTACGTTTGAAGGGTCAAACACTCAACAAAGCTTATTTTTTATCATATAACTGTGGTATTTAACATTACGTGAATGTAAAAGCAACCTACAAGCACAATCGAAATATACAAAGTTATTGATAAGGATTTATTAGCCGCAGTTTAGATTCTGATGCGCGCTTACTATGTTGTATACGGTAATTTAGTCACGTCGAGTTTTGTTTCTACTTTAATATACGTATTGTCATTTATGTGTATCATATTTAGCACCCAGAATCTTTTGTGGCTCAAACATATTTGTGTTCGGCTGCTATTTTTATCAAATTAATGTTTTTAAAACATTTGCCCACATGTAATGACGGGGAATGAAGCCGTCCAATCATAGCAGTGGGTGTTTACGTCCAGGTCTTTAATGCGGCCCGCCCCTTCAAACGAACCATTTCTCCAGAGAGCCACTAATCCATGTTACAAAATAGCCTATTACTTATTGCTTTTGATGTTTTTGAATGTAAAAACCATGCGGACATCATAAGTAGACATCAGGCAACAGTATAAAACAATAAAATCGACAAATTCACCGCCCCTTTAATATATTGTTTTATCTCTTTTCGTGTCTCCAGAACCTGTAAATATAACATCAGTTTTTATTTTAGCAGTTTCTCTTCAACTGCTTTAGTAGAGCAGAGACTTTTATGGGTTACTTTGCGCTTACTATCGCGCCTGACGTTTATCTTTCAAAGGCAGAGACATGCACACATGGACAAAACCGTGAGAAGGCGGGTTAAGCTACCTGTGCCGATCGTTTTTTGCTTATGCTGTTTAATGGGCTTTCCCCGATTAAAGAAAACTGTTTTACACGTTTACATGACCCCACATGTTATCAGTTTATTAAGCATAATGGGCGTAAGACTGCATGTAAACGCACTCATTGTCCTGCTGCAGAACCCAAGTGCACTTCAGCTTGAGGTCGGAACAGATGGCCGGACATTGTCCTTCAAGATTTTTTGGTGGACAGCAGAATTCATGGTAGATGTCATGAAGTCATGAACACTGACCTTGACCAAGGCAAGTGAGGCCTGCAGTTCTTTGGATGTTGTTTTGGGTCTTTTATGACCTCTTGGATGAGTTGTCGCTGCGCTCTTGGGGTAATTTTGGTCAGCCGTCCACTCCTGGAAAGGTGCACCACTGTTCCATGTTTTCGGCATTTGTGGATAATGACTCTCACTGTGGTTTGCTGGAGTCCCAAAGCTTTAGAAATGGCTTCATAACCTTTTCCAGTGATAGATCTCAATAACTTTCTTTCTCATTTGTTTCTAAATTTCTTTGGATCTAAAAATGATGTGTAGCTTTTGAGGATCTTTTGGTCTACTTCACTTTGTCAGACAGGTCCTATTTAAGTGATTTCTTGATTGCGAACAGGTGTGACTAGAGTAACTGAACTCAGGTGTGATTAACCACAGTTAAGTTATGTTTTAACAGGGGGGCAGGTAGTTTATAATAGTTTAATACACAAATTAATGAGACTCATTTCCCATGTTTATTCAATTTATTGAGTAAAACAACATAAAATACAATATCTTTGCTGTAAAAAAAAACAACATTATTCACTGCATGTGGGAGTTTACAATTGATATTACTCAATAAACTAAATTATTATTATTATTATTATTTTGCTGGCTGACATATTTGCAGTTTGAGTAAATTTCCTTGCAAAATGTATGAAACCTAGCAAACATAAACTAAATTATACATGTGAAATTTGAAGTGGGAAACACTGAGAATTACAAAACTTGAAAGGAAAACATGTCGGAAGCTATTAAAGCAGGGGCCTGTACTGCAGCATGATGTTCTACTCAGGGTTAGAGCATTCGTTTTGAGGTGACAAAACCAAACCAATGCACTCAGGCTTGGTCAGTACCATGAAGCTGAACATTTACTTTCTGCTCAAACTTTGATCCTAAAGCTTAGACGTCGGCACCGAACAACCAATCGCGCTCAACATGGATAATGATGGATATAGTTCTGTATATTTCTTAATAATCATATCTCAAGGATCTTATGCAAATATTAGTTATGCAAAAACGTAATGCAGAAAAAAGTTGCTGTTGCTGTTAAAGCAAGAGACAACTATTGAAGAAGGTTTGCTGATTGATGATAATTGTTAAACAAATTGGCAGCTGTGGTTGCCAGAAAAAGTGGTTCTGTTTAGCAGAAGCTGTCTATCACCTGTATAGTGGTTTTCTACGTGCAAGTATTTTTACAGCGGTTTTCTGGCAATCACATTTTCATTTTACCATCAAAACAAGAGTTTCTTTAACAGTTTAAAAATCTACGTTAAGATTTGTAAAATTTACAAATTTTAACTGTAATGCATAAACAGTTTTTCACTGTTTTAAACCGTATTTTTACAGAACTTTTCTGGCAACCACAGCTACCAGTTTTTTGTATAAAAACTATGGATTTTTTGTATATTACTGTATTATACCACAGGGCTGTGAAATGCTTCATTTTGGTTGAGAAATGTTTTAGACACTTTCACAGTTGTTGATTTAAAATTAACTTCTGTTTTAACAATATCAATTGAAGAATATCTGTATGATCTATTTTGTTACATTACACAGTTTCACTGATTTACTAATAACCACAAACCCAGGATAGAGAGGTTTAGTGAATGTGGTGTTGACTCTGTGGATGAGGGTCATTGTGTCAGTGATGCTGTAGAAGGACAGAGATCCTGAACTGTGATCCACATACACTCCTATTCTAGACGATCCAGAGATTCCAGAGAGTTTTTTACTAACGCTATTGTGCCAGAATGTGTATCCGACGTCAGAGCAGCACAAACTCCAGGACTGATCATTAAATCCAAACAAACACTCATAACCCCCTCCCTTCCTGCTGATGCTCTTATATGACACTGATATTCGCACATTTCCACTCCATTCAACCTCCCAGTAACAGCGTTCACTCATACTCTCATTACACAACACCTGATGGTATTTATTAAATCTGTCGGGATGATCAGGATACTGCTGGACTCTGCCAGTATTAGTAATCACTCTGTTCCCATCAGACAGACAGAGCCATTTATGTGCTGTGTTTGGATCTGCAGTGAAGTGATGACAATCTGAAGGAGACAAACGAGATAATATATATGTAAATCAAAGAATCTGAATTGTTATTAAAGTCTTAGGTTTTATGAACAGTAAGGGAACAAAGATCATTTATAGACGGTTTCATCAGACTCATGCACGTTGCGTCATGGTTATGCGTCTGGACGGAACTTAACTTCCGGTCTCTGTTTGTTTAATGGTCTGGCTAGTGGCTAAACTGAACTTTGGGGAAAAAAATAATGTTTTGGTTTCCTAAAGATGAGGGGAGATCATGGATCAATGTAAAGGTTTGTCAGCCAATCTGTATTTAACATACATCTTACGCCAATTATGCTTAATAAACTGATAACATGTGGGGTCATGTAAACACGTAAAACGGTTTTCTTTAATCGGGGAAAGCCCATAAATGGCGTAAGCAAAAACCGATCGGCACAAGTAGTTTTTTGCTCATTACCACGATTTTTGTCCCGCTTGTGAAAGATAAACGTCACACGGGGAAGTAAGCGCAAAGTAACGCATAAAAATCTCCGCTCGACTAAAGCAGTTGGCTGAGAAACTGCGAAAATAAAAGCTCATGTTATATTTTTTATGTTCTGCAGACACAAGAAGTAATACAACAGTACAGCTTAAGGCAGATATGCCGTAGGCTTTTTGAATGACTATTATGTACTATAGGCGGTGACGTCACTGCCTGCGAGAAACCTGACAAATCTCCAAGTCCCATGTAAATGCGGTTTTCTGCATAGCCGGTTTACTGATTTGCATGTAAACGCACGAAAACAGTTTTTTATTATAAGCAGATTTTTGATAGTTATCTACTTATTCTGTGTAAACGCACTCATTGTATACAGTATACACATTTTACACAGTAACATATCTTTGAGCGTTTTTGATATTTAGCTATGATTTGAACTAAGGTAATCTACTTGTTGTTCATTTTGCTTGGTATTAGAAATAAACTACTTTAAAGAGCTTCTGTTGTTATTGATTCTTTGCGAAAGTTTGATGGAAGTTACGTTTGTTTTATGAAAGCAGTTTGTTTATGTTGTTACTGCTGAAACCATCTATAAATGTGTTTGTAATAATGTTAGTAATATATAATTTCTTGATGTGTCACTGTCCCTTAGTTGAACAACCAAGTACATTTCATTAAATTTATTACACGACACTCTAAAATGCTTGATTCTGATTGGCCAATTGCAACATTCCAAGTTATGATTTGAAGCATCCGGGTTTGTGTTAGTTAGTTTTGAGCAGTTGTTATCTGGGAATAACACTTAGTTACCCGGATGCTGCAAATCATTTTGACAGGTACTGTTTAATATTACACAAAATGTAATATAAATATGTCTTTTAATAACATATGACATTATATTCACAAATGATTAAACCAAATAGTGTGTTTGTGACATTTGAACCTCTTGTCTTATGTTAAAACTGAAAGTAAACAAATTTTCATCGCGGAATCTCTGCATTCATTAAAAATGAGCAAATAAAATATTTCAAATCAATATTTAATGTTCCTTACCTTACTTATGAGGTAAATAACTGTGTAATAAGCGGAATAATGAACAGGCAGCCGGTTGTTGTCACTTCGGGTTCTGATCACACTGTCTGGGCTTATTTTTGCAATAACAACCGTCTGCCTATACATTATTCCTTACTTATATATTCATTAGAATTATAAAATGCCATTATTAATATGTGTATGTTTGTGTGTTGTTTGTTAAGACTCACATTGTAGGAACTCCTTCCTGGTCTTGGGTTCAAGGGTAACTGTATTAAAAGTTATAAAATCATGTAAAAAATAAATTAATTGACTTATTAAAAAATTGAAACCCATTCCCCTAATAAACATTAAGTAAGCAAACTCTGTGACAACTTAAAAATATTTGGTTATGTACACATTACATTTTTGACTTTGGGTAACAAATAAAAGTTATTAAAACAAAAAATATGTTATAGTCACTGACTTTCTTTAAGTTGTCAAGTTGGTCAAGGATCGAAATAAAAAATTTTGAGTGCTCAAATTTTTATTTATTTTCTTGGCAACAAGAAACATAAATAAGTACAGTGAAACTACAATTCTTAAGTTGTGATTGCTTAAACAGCAGATAGTTCAAGTTAATAAAAAATAATATGTTTAAATAACTTGAAAGGTGAAAATTATTTAAGTAAAATTTTCTTTAATATATTAAGTTTAAGCTACTTCCATTGAGCATCACAGTTTACAGTGTATAGTATTTTTTGTATTTCTACAAAAAACATAATGTGTGCTTTACCTCTGTCAGATATCTTTTCTGTCTTTTTGAAGAAATCCTCCAGGTTCTCTCTTAGATGAGACACCGATTTCACTACATCATCATAAGAGAGGAGAGAACTGACAGTGATGTTGAGTGAGTCTGTAGATCCAGGAGGAACAGAGAGAGACTGGAAACTCTACACAAACACAAAGAGAAACAACACAAACATTTCATAAAAAATATAACAACAGTTAAACATGCTTTTCACTTTCTAAAGACTTCTGTCTTGTTCATCAGATCTCTGTTACCTGGAGGAAATGGATGTGATCATCTGTGTGTGAAAGCTGCTCCAGCTCAGCGTCTCTCCTCCTCAGATCATCAATCTCCTGCTCCAATCGCTTCAAGAGTCATTCAGCTTCACTCACTGCAGTCTTTTCCTGATCTCTGATCAGCTGTGTCACCTCAGATCGTCTTCTCTCAATGGTTTGGATCAGTTGAGTAAAGATCCTCTCAGTGTCGTCCACTGCTGTCTGTGCAGAGCGCTGTTAGGACACACAGAGAGAGGAGCATTAGAATCAGCAGCATTCACTCAGCTCTTACTGGTACATCACACAGTCTGTTACCCACAGTGGACTTCAGTGAAAGTCATCCAGCACTGAACTCCTCACTGACTGATTGGATGAGAGTCTTAACTGAGTCTGAAACAGATCTGAAACAGCAGACAGCAGTTGTTCTTCTGATCAAAACTCACCTTATGAGTCTCCACAGCATCTCTCAGCTCCTGAAGCTTCTTCTGGCTCTCCTGGATTCTCTGCTGGGATTTTCTCTGTGTCTCCTTGAGTTCTTTCTGTTAGATGTGGAAATAATGATAAACTGTTCATGTAGCTATAGTGTGATCAGGAAGAAACATTTATTTATTATAAAGCAGAATTGATCACATTAACAAACCACTTATTGCTTTCAGCTCTCACCTGTTTCTCAGTCCTCTCTGCCGCAGCTGATACAGTCTTATGTTCATTGTGATCATCCACCATACACAGATAACATATACAGAGCTGATCAGTACGACAGTAAATCTCAAGCATTTTGTCATGTTGTGAGCAGATCATCTGCTGAAGTCGTCCAGTGGCATCTATCAGGTTGTGCTTCTTGCCTTTGAAGAATTTCTCATGTTGTTCAAGATGATTTTGACAGTAAGAGTTCAGACACACCAGACAGGACTTGACAGCTTTGTGTTTCCTCTCAGTACAGACGTCACACTTCACATCTCCAGGTTTAGCAAAACAGTGATCAGGTCGATCAGCTTGTAGTTTTGTTTTCTTAAGTATCTCCACCACTTCAGCCAGCATGGTGTTTTTACCTAAAACAGGTCTTGTATCGAAGGTCTGTCTGCACTGAGGGCAGCTGTAGTCTCTCTTCTGATCATCTTGATCCCAGCAGTCTGTAATACAGCTCATACAGTAACTGTGTCCACAGTTAATAGTCACAGGATCCTTCAGTAGATCCAGACAGATTGAACAGCTGAATTGATCCTGAAACAAAGAAACACTGGCTTCTGCCATTTTTGAAAAGAAGAAACATACAAAAACCTGACAACGATTTTGTTTCAGTTTTCCTGAACTCGAGAACTTCCTGGTTCTGGTTATGAAACGTGTGCAAACATGAGTTCCAGTCATATAATAAAGAGTCCACTAGATGTCAGTCTCATAAAGAAAGTAACAGAGACAGTGGCTGCGTCCGAAACCGCATCCTTAATGAGCACTAAAAGAGTAGGCCAATGTACATATGCGTCAGTCAAGCAATGATGAACCAATTTATTTACTTAAAACAACAGATAACATGAATAAAGATGAAAAAATTTATGAATAAACCATCACAATGAAGGAAATCATGGTTTCTGTAGAATGACAAGTGGCAAGGGAAAAATCATTTTTTTAATAACAGTATCTTTACAATAAGACATGCAGGAGTTCAACATGCAATGTACAAACTTCAACACCGCAGCACCAACTCGCACATGCTTATAAGCAAGCTTTAGGATTTTAGTTTCAGATTTAAAGCTACAGAACAATACTATTTTCTTCATCCTCCTCCTTTAACCCTTGCGTGGTGTTCGGGTCTGTGGGACCCGTTTTTAATGTTTACTAAAAGAAAAATTATGCAATTAATTATTGTTTCAACCTCAGATAGACATAGCTCACCTCACTTAGGCGGATTTGCATTTTTGAGGGTTCAGTCTCAAGTTCACTTCACAAGGACAGTCCAACACTTTCCTTAGGTTTGAATCATGTTCCCTGCTCACCGTTACCTCCTACGATGATGTCATCGACTATGACCATGCAAGAGTAGCCAGTAAAGATCTGTTCCATAGCGCGCTGAAATACCTCGCTGGCCGAATTAATGCCAAAGGGCATCCTAAGAAATCTGAATTTTCCAAATGGTGTACTGAACGTAATCAGTAGGGAGGATTTTTGATCCAGCGAAATCTGCCAAAAGGAGCTTTTTGCGTCAAGCATAGAGAATACTGTGGAGTTTGGCATCTGCGCTGCCACTTCTTCCACTGTGCGCATTGGGTGATGCGGACGTTTTAGGAACTTGTTTGGGTCCCTTGGGTAAATGCGTCTTAGTTTTTTTGTGAGTTGCCACCATAGATGACACCCAATCGGTTGTCTCAGAGGATTGATTACACCCATAGCAACCATTCTTTCCAACTCTGCTTTTACCTTGTGTTGCATTGCTGCAGGAATTCTTCGTGCTATATGGACGAAAGGTTGAGCTTCTTTGTCCAGTTTCATGCAGTACATTACAGGAAACTTTCCTATTTCATCTCGGAAAAAAAGATCTGCATATTCTTTGTTAAGCTGCTGGATGAAACTTGGGTTTTCTTATACACTGATCTGGTTGACTGCATTATTGAGAGAAATAAGGCCCATCCGAAGACAGTCCGAGCAATGGTTGTACGTTTTTTTTTTTTGCACTACATAGAACTGTAGAAAGTAGGTCTGGTCACACAGATTGCAAGATAACACGGTTGAACCAGCAGTTTGGATCTCCTCTCCACCATACGCAACAAGCTTCACATGGCTTGAAACCCGAAGTTTTTCGTCTTGCTTTACCTAATGTCTGCAGAGACATGATGTTACATGAAGCTTCTGTGTCAATCTTTAGTTGAAGAGGCTTTTTTCATTGGTTTGCACAGTGCAAGATATTGCAGTTTTCTTTAACTGTTTTCAGTCAATTTGATGATTTACAGCAACTCCATCTATAAAGAATCAAAGAAAAAACAAAGAGTCTTCGCTGCTATTTGAAGCTTTGGTAACATCAATTTGATTTACAGTCTTTTTTGATATTGTGTGCACTGAATTTTTAAAAAGAGTTAATGAATTTGGCATATTTTAATGGCTTTTGTCAACGTTAGCTCATTACCATGCAACTCATTTCATCATTAAGTATCCCACACACAAGTCGATCTCTTATCAATTCTTCCTGTAAATCTCCAAACCTGCAACTTTGTGCCTTGTTTTGTAGGTCACTTACATATGCCTCGATTGTTTCTTCTTGCTTTTGGTCTCTTGAATTAAATTTGTGTCTTTCCATCGTTATGTTTATTTGTGGGCTGCAAAGTTCACAAAAACTTGCGTTTTAGACATTCCTGGTTTTTGCGTGATTCAGCCTGAGTAAATATTGGTTTTCTCCCTCACCTGTATACGCAGTGGGTGCATAGACGAAGGTTTGCTCGCACCCAATGGCTTCCGAGCCGGCCAGATTAAGCAGTATGAATGCTTTCGTGCGACGCTCTTTCTCGGAGTGTGCAGCAGCAATGAATATGTCAAATTCCTGCTCATACACATGCCAATTTTTGCCGATATTACCATTAAATACAAAGCTCTGCGGAACTCTTCAGCCATGACTTATTATCAGAGGAAGACCATTATCAAGCAATTGCACAGAAATCAAGAAGCATAAAGACTTGACGGCTTTGTGCTTTCTCTCAGTACAGACGTCACACATCACATCTCCAGGTTCAGCATAACAGTGATCAGGACGAGCAGCTTGTAGTTTTGTCTTCTTCAGTTTCAGCATTGTGTTTTTATCTAAAACAAGTCTTGGAGTGAAGGTCTCTTATGGTTTGCACTGAGGGCAGCTGCAGTGTCTCTTATGGTCATCTTGATCCCACATTAATCAAGTATAAAAAAAACATGAGACAAGAATGAATAAGACTCAGCTCCCATGATAATTTAGTTTATTGATTAAAACAACATAAAACAATTATTTTGCTGTAATAAACAGCATTATGCATTGTACTACTTGCTGTAGTATGTTTACTACTGATATTGCTAAAAAACGTAATTATTGTTTATCTCGTATCTAACATGGTCAAAACCAAACCAATGCAATCAGGCTTTGTCAGTACCATGAAACGTTAATATAAATTGCTCAATCAATACCAAAACAGCATGCTTATTTACTAATAATGGTTTTATTACTATTAAACAATTGTAATTCTCTTAAAACAGGATAAGGATAAAGCTATCACAACATGTGAATTCGTTGCGTCACTCTCATACGTCAATTTGGTGTAATCACTGATCTAGAAAAACATAACCTGCTCTGCAGCTGTGTGGTATGAGATACTATGGTGATGAACACTGCCTAAAACACATCTACTTTCATTGGTACCCAAAACCCAGAGTTGGCACAAACTAATCCTTACCTGCCTAGCCAACTGAACTAGCTTTATAGTACAGGCCCCAAAAATCCCTAACCACCACATGATATTATTTAGTTCACTTTAAGCGTAGTCACTATGATTTTATAAATACATTTTTGCTAATAAATTTATGCTGTGGGTTATTGACTGTAACCCAGAGAAACTTTTTTCTTCAATCCTGATGTGAAAACTAAACACATACACAGTGTGATATTATTTGTGTTGTTTCTCTGACTGATGACTCTCTATATTCATTCTACTATTTCTCAATCACTCAATACAATCATTACTTATATACCCAATGAGATTTAAACTCCAATGTCTTGTCTATTTAACATTAACTTCTGTTATAACAATATTAACTGTAAGATCTCTGTATGATCTATTTTGTTGTATTACACAGTTTCACTGATTTACTAATAACCACAAACCCAGGATAGAGAGGTTTAGTGAATGTGGTCTGGACTTTGTGGATGAGGGTCATTGTGCTAGTGATGCTGTAGAAAGAAAGAGTTCCTGCACTGTGATCCACAAACACTCCTATTCTAGATGATTTCGACAATATAGGGAGTTTGTTACTAACTTTATTGTGCCAAAATGTATATTCGACATCAGAGCACCACAAACACCAGGACTGATCATTAAATCCAAACAAACACTCATGACTCTCTCCCTTCCTGCTGATGCTCTTATATGACACTGATATTCGCACATTTCCACTCCACTTAACCTCCCAGTAACAGCGTCCACTTACACTCTCACTACACAACACCTGAAGGTATTTATCAAATCTGTCTGGATGATTAGGATACGGCTGGACTGTGTCAGTAACTGTAATCACTCTGTTCCCCTCAGACAGACAGAGCCGTTTATGTGCTGTGTTTGGATCTGCAGTGATCTGATGACAATCTGATGGAGACAAATCACAAATCTATGTGTAAATCAGAGAATCTGAATTTTGATTAAAGCCTTGGGTTATATAAACTTTATCATTTATAGAATAAATCTTACAGCATCTGATTATCTTGTACTTTTACAGACATGTATAAATATGTTTGAGAGTGTGTTAGTAATATGTTACTTGTGAATGTGTCTCTGTCCCTTAGTTGCAGAGGCGCACCTTGTCAACAGGCAAGGCAGGCAACTGCTTGGAGCCCCGAGCCACTAGTGCCCCCGAGTTTGTTTCTCGGATGGCCAGCTACACCCGGTAGATGAACATAGATACTCAACATGACTGCATATCAAAATTCCGATTGGATGGAATGTTGATTGACATTGGCTTAGCCCAGTCAAAATCCAACCCAGGTGAATAACTTGCCAGTTTCGAAAATGAACGTAGCGAATGGGTGACGTTGTATCATTCAGTCGTGCTGTCGCAGTTGATCCGTACGGATCACGACCCACGGTTTGGCTTGCGATTGCCAGATTAATACGCAAATTTAAATAGGAAAAGTTTATCATTTGCACGTGTTTCAAAGGCTTGCAAATGCTAACACTCAAGTGATTTAAAACAATTTAACCGCAAAAAGGCACTAAAGTGAGCAGCCTCGTACCCACATGCGGTTTAATGTGTCCGGTCCAGCTCCAGTCAGGCACGTGCCCAAGTGTAAATCTCAAGTTTAAATTTTAGCAGTTAACTAGTGCAATCCTTTAGAAAGACAATCGCGGCAAAAACGGATCTATATGCAATGTAGTTACCAATTTACGCTTGTAAAAGCAACAAAGCAGTCGCAATGACGCGAACACGCACATATTTATGTCCACGCGCGTCTTTGCGTTCATTCGCGCACAACCGCATTCAAAAGACGCCACGCGAGTGAGTTAGCTTATGAAAACATGACGAGACTAAAGGAAGTTTCTAAATAACAATGCAAATCCTATTTTGACTCGATCATTATTGGTTTCTGTAGATGGACATCAGAAATGTTTTGTGCACAGCAGGGAAAGGAAAGCAGAAAGGAGAGATGATAAGTTTAAGGGAGGTAAGACAAACTACATCCTCGCCCTGTCAGGTCTCAAACATTATCAAACAAATTTCTGGAAAACCTCTTGTCAAGTCTATAGAATTGCATTGTTGCTGAGAAAATCAACAGATGTATGTGTTATACTGTTCTGTATTTTCAGATATGAAATTAATATTTAGTTTACTAATATTTAACTCTAGGACACTAACTTACATAACAGTTAGCAGTAACTTTACTGAGATTATTTAGTATAGCAGTCATAAAATGACTGGTTTCTTAAAACATTCTTGTAAAAATAAGTTATTAATCATTGCTATCATTATATAATGTAGAAAATATTTCTCTGCTGTCATTATTTCCAAACATGTTATGCCATTTATGCATCCAAACATGTTAATAATGTTAGGTATGATGAAGATTATACTTAAATATTTGTAAATACATATTTATCTTTCGCAGTAACTGTTGCACTGTAGAATAGTGGGTTAAGCAAAGGACATTGTATAGAAGTTTTGCACACTTCTTACACACAGGGATTTTTCTGCTTGGGGCCCCCATAGACCCTAGAATCGCCTCTGCTTAGTTGCACAGCAAAATATGTTTCGATAAATACATTGACATTGCATTTTGTAAAAAATATTATTAATGAATTCAAGTCCGGCGATTCAAATACATTCAAGTGTACAAAACGTTAAGAAATATAGAAAATAAATGAATTAATAACAGAAAAACTGATTTTAATGGTTTACATGTAAGATTGGAATCTTAATTAATTAACTGCTTTGGTCTAATAGTGATATATAGCACATGTATTCTCTGTTTATTTGTAATTATTGATTTCCCTTTCAGTCAATCACTACAACGTCACGCCGTGACCGACCAATTGGGAACGCGCTTCGCGAGACCGATCTACTTCAAGAAGCTACTAAAGCAACAATGAACTTGGCATGCCGGTATTTGCATTTGCTGATGCCGCGCGAGTATTTAACGATAGGCAGGTGCAATATCAAAGCAGCTTTTTTCGCTTCGAAAGCCGGCAGTGATCTGCAACTGAGAAGCTCTCTTTCTGCTCTGGAAACCTCTGTGTGTCTGAAGTTGGTTAGACAGACAGCACAACAGCAAAGAATCACAGTTAAATTTCCACCTCTTTACTCCTTTTTGAGTTGAGTGTGTGTGTTGCCTCTCCCCTGCGTGCTTCATCAGCTCAGCACATCTAAAGAGTAATTTTCCTTAAAAGAGCAGCACGAGTTTGAACTCACATCTCTATAAAGACAGCCGTTCTCTCGTGTCACGGTCGTCATGTGTGTCTTTTTAAAGATGGCATTCCGTCCATGCACTACTACTGGACGCTGAGGTAGCGTTTCGCGAGGAATCATGTTCCATATTCGAAAACATGTCTCTTGTGGATTTGCGAGGTCATATGGTGTACCTTCGGGAGCGCCCCCACCCCCCCTCCTTCCATTGCCTACCGGCGCTAAGAAAGCAGCCGTGAAGCTCGGGAAGGATGACCTAGTGTTCGTTTCGAGCTGGTTTCCTCTTGGGTTCTCTTCTCAAATCAGTGAGAACACCGAAGGTCGACTCATGTGTCGGCTTGCAGCTCCGTTTTGGGGCTATACTAGAGGAACTATTTTGGTTCCTCTCTTCAACGCTGCTGCATGACCTAAGCTTGGAGCTCCATGGAGTTTATCGTCTAAATTCTCTTTTTCTACTATCTTGTTCCTATTTATATAATATAACTTATTAGTTTATCTCTAGAATACTGTCTTGACACTATTTAATAGTATTACTAAGCAAAACGATTTATTACCAGTAAACACCTATAGCCTGCTAACATATAGCCTGCTTGCTTACCGTCTGTTTACCGTCTGTTTACTGTAAATCTGCCTTTCTTGTCGATTGAATGGCAGATTTATCCGATGCATGTTTTTCAGACCTGTCCTCACCAGAGGGGGAAGCTGTGGAGGAACTGCTGCCCAGCCTTCTATATCTATTGTGTGGCACACACCCTCGCCCCAGGCACTGGCAAGCGACCGGGGCATGCAGCAAGTCCCCCATCCGATGCAGCTTCACGAATCATGTTCGGGTGAATGGAGACGCCATCGCCCAGCATGATAGCAGTAAGACTCCTCTTATTATTGTAACCTGCATTTCATGCCACATGTATAGTTTAGCCCTCCCCGTCAGCAAAGAGGGTTTTACATGCATTAAGTGTAAGGAAATAGTAAGGCTGATGGAGAAGGTTGCAGAACTAGAAGCGCGCATCCGAACGCTAGTTGAGGATAGTAAGACCGCAAATGCTTATGTTACAAACACTGTTTCGGGTGCCCCTAGTGTTACGGGTACTATACATGGCTCGGTTCCAACATCAGAGTCAAGGCGGCATACTAACTGGGTGACTGTCAGGCGGCATAGTTGTATCCGACACCCACCCCACGCTCCTGTGGTTCTATTTAACAGATTCTCCCCCCTCAGCAGCATACCAGCTGAGACCGATGTTAAAATTGTCCCGGTTATTGGCTTTTCTCAAGAGCCTGGAAATAGAGGCACCAGCCACCATAGTCGAATGTATACCGGGAGCCAGATTGTCTGACATTAGATCCAAACTTAAAGTGCTGACTAATGCTAAGCATAAGTTTTCTAAGATTGTTATTCACGCCGGCACGAATGACACCAGACTCCGCCAGTCAGAGTTAACCAAAATAATTTTAAAGAGGTGTGTGAAATTGCAAAAACAATGTCAGACAATGCCATATGCTCTGGTCCGCTCCCTGCCTACTGGGGGGATGAAACTTACAGTAGATTAGTGTCACTTCATGGCTGGATGTCAAAGTGATGTCCTCAGCATATCATAGGGTTTATAGACAATTGGAAGCATTTCTGGGGGAGAACTGACCTGCCAAAGAGAGATGGCCTCCATCTGTCCCGGGAAGGAAGTGCTATACTCTCTAGAAATCTGACCAATATTCTTACTTGTGATGTTGTCTGACTATCCAGGGCCCAGGTCAGGAAACAGACCGACAAGCTTAACCGTCTGTCTGTCAGCTGCCTTGACATGTCAAAAAAAACATTTATCCCAGCACATAGAGTTTACTTTACAAAAGTATCGCTATCACTTTGTTGTAAATGAGGAAGAATCATCCCTGGTTAAATTTGGCATACCGCAGGGATCAGTATTAGGCCCTATCCTATTCTCTTTATATATGTTACCTTTAGGAGACATTATCAGGAAACATAACGTAAGTTTTCACTGCTATGCAGATGATACCCAGTTTTACATCTTACATCCTCGCAAAATCCACCAGTTTTCTAAGCTAACAGACTGTATTAGCGATATTAGTGACTGGATGGCACATAAGTTCCTTATGCTAAACTCCAATAAGACTGAGATACTTATTATTGAACCGAATCGTTCCAAACAAAATATGTCAGGTTACAAATTGCCCATAGATGGCTGCACCATGGTGCCATCTTCCACAGTTAAGAACCTAGGTGTGATGTTCGACAGCAATTTATCTTTCAATAGTCATATCTTCAATGTCTGCCGCACCGCTTTCTTCCAGCTTAGAAATATCTCAAAAATACACCATATGCTGTCTGCATCAGATGCAGAGAAGCTCATCCACACTTTTATGACATCTAGAATAGACTATTGTAACTCGCTACTCAGAGGATGTCATGCAAATCAGGTAAACAAGCTACAGCTGGTTCAAAACGCTGCAGCAAGAATGCTTACTCGAACTAAGATGTATGAACACATAAGCCCACTTCTGGCATCTTTACACTGGCTACCAGTTAAATATTGCATACGTTTTAAAATATTACTAATCACCTATAAAGCCATATTCTAGAGAATTACTATCAGAATACAATTCATCATGTACACTACGGTCGCAAAATTCTAGTCTCTTAATTATCCCTAGAATATCAAGTGTCTAAAGGTGGTAGATCCTTTTCCAACTTAGCCCCTAAGCTCTGGAATGATTTGCTATCTGATGTCCGAGAATCAGACACAGTCGATCACTTTAAGTCTAAACTTTTTTCTTTAACAATGCATTCACATAATTTGTATAGATAATACACTTATCTTGCAATAGTTAGCTTGTACGGAACAAAGCATTCACATAAATCGTCTGGGTAATTTACTAATTCCGCAATAGTTAGCCTGTCTGGAACCGAGCAGATATTAAACCACAACACTGTGTGACACTTGCATAACATGCAAATGACCCCTACCATAATAGGATTTCGTTTCTCTCTCCCTGTCTCGTCCTCGATCCCAAGGACAATGACACTAACAGATCCAGTTCCGGCTGCCGTTGATCAACACCCTGATCTACTGGCTGTCTTTCAAACATGATGCCTGCCAAACGACCACCGGCTGAACCCGTCTAATCTTCTTATGCGTTTACATATCTATATATATATATCAGACATGGGGACTTGTGACTTGGTGACTTGGACTCGAGTCGACTCGAGTCACTATTTTTGTGACTTGTGACTTGACTTGACAAAAAAAAAATACTTGAGACTTGACTCGGACTTGGAAGTTAAAGACTCGAGACTTGACTTGACTTGACTTGAGACATGATGACTTGAATGACTTGAGTGTTAATCACATCATGTTTTCAGTTTGAATATAAAATATATAAATTATTTTAAAAAATAAAGTTGAACCAGCTGGAGCGCAGGCTGAGAATGGCATTGTCATGACTGAATCACGACAGTCATGCCCTCTCGTACGCACACGCACACCACGCCCACTTAGATCAGATATCAACATTCAGCCAGAGGGGTACCGAAGGTCATGCTTTCGGCAAAAGACTTGATTCTACAATGTTAGGGGCGGTTCACATGTCGCGTCTTTTGCGCGCTCAAGTTCGTTATTTCAAATGTAGGCGCGCGAACGGAAGAGACGCACACGCGGTGCGACGCGCTCGTTTTTTCTGGGTGCATGTTTGAGAGAGAGAGAGAGAGAGAGAGAGAGAGAGAGAGAGAGAGAGGAGAAATGTAACAAAGTTTAATGTCGTACGTAAACTGTGTTTGAGAGAGAGGAAGGTTTTTAGAGAGGAGTCTGTAGGATGTTAAGCTGTTATTTGTTTTATGGACTCAATGTTGAAAGTTTCAAACATTTCAAACACGGTTGGCAGAAGCGAAAAATAAATAATTTATGAAGTAACAATTTTGTTTGATTCCATGATGTATTTTACTGAACATGAGTATTTACACTGCAAATCCAAATTATTGTAATTTACTAATAGTTACTTACTGTATATCTTGTCACTTTATTAAGATCAGATTCTGCAGGTAAAATTACAATAATAAGGTGACTTGACTTGGACTTGACTTGACCTACTACAGGACTTGACTTGACTTGACATAGCCTGTGACTCGACTTGACTTGACTTGCCCAAGAAAAAAATACTTGGGACTTACTTGAGACTTGAAGGTTCAGACTTGAGACTTACTTGAGACTTGCACATGTGTGACTTGGTCCCATCTCTGAGATATATATATATATATATATATATATATATATATATATATATATATATATATATATATATATATATATATATATATATATTATTAATATAAAGCTGCTTTGAAACAATTACTAATTGTGAAAAGCGCTATATAAATAAAATTGAATTGCTCCATTACACAACGCTGTAAGTGACAAAACATTATAAAAAAGGTTTGGTACTCCTCCACCTCCTCGACAATTGATGTTGCGGAGCATTGGCTGTCAGCCTCTCACTAGTTGCATTCTCTGAAAAGGTATTGCACCTGCCTGGCTTTAAATACTCGCGGGGCAGCCCCAGCAGATGCAAATACCTGCATGCCAAGTTCATTGCCACTTTAATGGCTTCTCGAAGTAAATTGGTTCTACAAAGCCAATTCGTCGGTCATGCTGTGACGTTTAAGTTCCCTTCTTTCAGGGAACGAGGGATACATCTGTATCCGAGAGGTTTTTTTATGGGGGGTTGATTTAAATTAGGCAAATCATCATTATCACTGCATATATATTTATTAGCATTATGAAATATGTGTATTATATAAATGTGTTTTTTGTTAAGACTCACATTGTAAGAACTGCATCCTGGTCTTGGGTTCAGGGGAAACTGTATTAAAAGTTATAAAATCATTCTTTGTATTTCTACAAAATATTTCATTGTTATCCGAAGATATGTGCTTTACCTCTGTTAGATATTTTTTCTATCTCTTTGCTGAAATCCTCCAGTTTCTCTCTCAGATGAGAAACAGATTTTCCTACATCATCAATAGAGAGGAGAGAACTGACAGTGATGTTGAGTGAGTCTGTAGATCCAGGAGGAACAGAGAGAGACTGGAAACTCTACACAAACACAAAGACAAACAACAAACATTTCATAGAAACTACAATCTCTTTAAAACATGCTCTTCACGTCCTAAAGACCACTGTCCTGTTTTTGTTTACCTGGAGGAAATAGATATGATCATCTGATTGTAAAAGCTCAGCATCTCTTCTCCTCAGATCATCAATCTCTTGCTCCAGTCGCTTCAAGAGTCCTTCAGCTCGACTCACTGCAGCCTTTTCCTGATCTCTGATCAGCTGTGTCACCTCAGATCGTCTTCTCTCAATAGATTGGATCAGTTGAGTAAAGATCCTCTCAGTGTCATCCACTGCTGTCTGTGCAGAGCGCTGTTAGGACACACAGAGAGAGGAGCATTAGAATCAGCAGCATTCACTCAGCTCTTACTGGTACATCACACAGTCTGTTACCCACAGTGGACTTCAGTGAAAGTCATCCAGCACTGAACTCCTCACTGACTGATTGGATGAGAGTCCTAACTGAGTCTGAAACAGATCTGAAACAGCAGACAGCAGTTGTTCTTCTAATCAAAACTCACCTTATGAGTCTCCACAGCATCTCTCAGCTCCTGAAGCTTCTTCTGGCTCTCCTCAATTCTCTCCTGGTATTGTTTCTGCAGCTGTTTCTGTTAGATGATAAACCAGATCAACAGTACATGTATCTGTTGTGTGATTTATTAAAAATAACTTGTTGAGAAAAATTTATCAGAACTGATCATATTAACAAACGTTTAGCTCTCACCTGTTTCTCAGTCCTCTCTGCTGCAGCTGATACAGTCTCGTGGTTTTTGTGCTCATCCACCATACACAGATAACAAATACAGAGCTGATCAGTACGACAGTAAATCTCAAGGGCTTTATCATGTTGAGGGCAGATCATCTCCTGAAGTCGTCCAGTGGCGTCTATCAGGTTGTGCTTCTTGCCTTTGAATAAATTCTCATGTTGTTCAAGATGATTTTGACAGTAAGAGTTCAGACACACCAGACAGGACTTGACAGCTTTGTGTTTTCTCTCAGTACAGACGTCACACTCCACATCTCCAGGTTCAGCATAACAGTGATCAGGACGAGCAGCTTGTAGTTTAGTCTTCTTTAGTTTCTCCACCACTTCAGCCAGCATGGTGTTTTTACCTAAAACCGGCCTTGTAGTGAAGGTCTGTCTGCACTGAGGGCAGCTATAGTCTCTTTTCTGATCATCCTGATCCCAGTAGTCCGTAATACAGCTCATACAGTAACTGTGTCCACAAGGAATAGCCACAGGATCCTTTAATAGATCCAGACAGATTGAACAGCTGAACTGATCCTGAGCCAAAGAAACACTTGCTTCTGCCATTTTAGAAAACAAAAACCTGACAGTGAAGTTTCAGTTTTCCTGAACTCAAGAACTTCCTGGTTGTGTTTATGAAACTTATGCAAATGTGAGTTCTAGGGTGGATCCCAATTTGAAGGCTAATGACATCATCACACCGCAACGAGGGCTGTCCTCCTTCAAAAAAGTCTCCTTCAAAAAACTCCATGCAGGGCTGCATTCCACTCTAAATTTTTATGCCCTTCCCTTGCAAACTTACCACTCTACACAAAAGCAGGGGCGTTGTAAAGACAAGAATAAAGATAAGAATAAATGACTCATTTCCCATGTTAATTCAATTTATTGAGTAAAACAACACAAATACGATGTTTTTGCTGCATTGAACAACATTATTCATAGTGCATTTACTATTCATTTATTTCCTACGCCCCATGAGTAACTTTTGGTATGACATCAACAATGCTTTATCTGTATTGTCTTTAGTCATTCATTTACAGAAAGATGTGGAGTCAAAGTCTGACAGAGCCTATAAAGGACATGCCATCCACACCTTTAAAGAAGAATGGGATTACAATTTTAAAAAGTTGCTGCTTATAACCTAAAGTATATTTATCTACGTTTGCTCGTGAGCTATTTAAAGATGTGGAAAAGGATTCTGTGTTTTTCAAAGAGAAAATCAATGGCTGAATGTGCTGCACTGCGTGCTGTGCCATCAGGTGGACATTACATCTGACAAACATTACACCAAAGCTCATGTGCAACAGCTGCAAAATCTTTACCTTTTACATCCACCAACATTTTGGTGATATGAAGATAAGGCTGTGATATTTCTGCAGACTTTGAACAAGCCTATAAGGTGACAAATGTAGTCCACAGGAATACAATTAAAATATTTGTAATAATTATAATGATTAACTTTGTAAATAAGTTTTACGGCCTAATTTTTTATAAAGACCATACAGGCATTTTACACTATCTTAACCCTGGGTAATCTTCATATCTAAACACTGCTTTTAAGCCCACGTGGAAAAAAGGAATCTTGGGTTATCTTTCCAGAGGTTATGAGATAACACTGGGTAGTTAAAATAAAATGTTTCACACTGTACATTACTAATCTTTGGGTTAAAGGCAGGGTGCATGATTTTTGAAAAACACTTTGGAAAAGGGAGTCGGGACAAATACCAAATCACACTTGTAGCCAACCAACATTAAGGTGCGTGTCTACTAACCGTTGCGTATGTGTGGGGCGGGTCTATCAAAAGCTGTTCCATATTCTATTGTGATTGGGGTTGTGTTTGTTTAGGTGATTTCAATTGTCAACATTGGCTTTCAGAGATCATGCACCCCACTTTTAAAGGGGCAGTGAATAAAAAAAATCAATTTTAAATTGATATGGTGTTATATAAGAGGTCATCATATGTAAATAAAACATCCTGCAAGCTTCAGAACTGAAAACGTCCTCTTAACTGAAATATAAATGTTTTTAGCACCAAGCCAAGAAAACAATCGATTCAGGAATGTGCTGAAATGTGACGTCAGATTAGAATTTAAACACCTCCATATAACGACCACTTTTGTAGCCCCACCCACAGCTTTGCGTGATAGTGTGGGCCAGGGGCAAAGCAAACCATGCAGTGTCTCAACAGTCAGTAAACATGCCTTTAAAGATTGCAAAATGTAACCAAAATGAGTTTTAAATAAATTTTTCCTGAGAGACTTTTATTTTAACTCGGTGATCTGTTATGAGTACCCATGGAAACGGAGTGTTCGATTGTGGAAGAACTGTCTATGGGAAGAACAAAGTCAATTAACTCGGAGGATCAGAACCTAACATCAGGAATGCGTGGTTAAAGTTTGTTTTTGAAGAAGTTCCAGCTCGCATGGGATGTGTTTGTTTACAGCGGATTCATTTGTAAAGAAGGCACAAGTCGATGCTGGATTTGTAGAGAGACTTTGATTTAAAGCACCACTAATATTGGATCTGACAAAAATGACACAGCAGTATACACAGTAAGTAAAACATTTTACTATATTTAAGTTACTGCATTTCACTATTGCTTTGTTAGAGATCGCTTCCTATGTCCTGTTGTAACACCCGTGTCTAAACACATATGTTTGACTGTTTTAATTAACTAAAAAACATTAAACTATTAATAAAGGTGCAACACTTAACAATATGACTGTAATTTAACAATAGAAATATACAAAGTTATTGATAAGGAAGGATTTACCAGCCGCAATTTATATTCTGATGCCCGCTTACTGTGTTGTATACGGTAATTTAGGCAAGATGCTTTGAAAGTTCCAACACTCAACAAAGCTTTTTTATCATATAACGGTGGTATGTAACGTTACGTGTATGTAAGAGCAACTTCACAAGTACAATATTGATAAGGACTTATCAGCCGCGGTTTAGTTTCGTATGCACGCTTATTGTGTTGTATACGGTAATTTAATCACGTTGAGTTTAAAGATTCGTTTCTACTTTACTATACGTATTGTCATTTATGTGTATCATCTTTAGCACTCAGAATCTTTTGTGGCTCAAACATATTTGTGTTCGGTTGCTATTTTTACACATTAATGTTTTTAAAACATTTCCCCATGTAATGACGGGTAATGAAGCTGTCCAATCATAGCAGTGGGTGTTTACGTCCAGGTCTTCAATACGGCCCGCCCCTTCAAACGAACTATTTCTCCAGACAGCATCAGAACCATGTTACAAAATAGTAGTGATCGACCGATACATCGGCCGACCGATACATCGGGCCGATTTTAGCAGGTTTTAGGTGTATCGGCATCGGCCGATTCGCGGCTTGCGTTCGCCAATAGTTTTCCCCCGGCATTAATTACAGACAGGCGTGCATTGCCCCTCCCCCCACTCGCAGAGCGTAGCGCTCCAAGCCTGCTCTGGTAAGTTTTAAACTAAGCATCTTTTAACTGTTTGACTGAAATATTGCCATATACTTTGAAAGTATAAACACGTTGCTCTATATGTGCGTGCAACCATAGCTATCAACCAAAAAGCTGATCATAGCTGGACAGGGTGGGTTTTTAATTCTCATCTCCATAAATATATGTAGTAGTAAAAGGCTAAAAATCAATATCCATTGCTGATAGTTTCTCGTCATTGTGGAGAGCGCAGTTCATGGTTGCATACGTTTCTGGTTGTTAACGCGGAGTTTCGCGGAGTTTCGTCAGCGAAAAAAATTTATAAATTCGACCCGAAGCACTTAGTTCCGAGCAGTTCCCACATGACTTATGTGACCGGAGAACTGTTATTTTGTAAGTTTTGTCAACATTTCCGTTCACTGGGAGCGCAAAGATACATGCACTCTCTCATCCATGTCTCTCTCACTGCACCTCTCCCACGTGCACGCGCTCTCATGTATTTGTTCAGTTTTATGCGTTTCAAGGGAGCTGAGGCAAACTAACTATCCCTCGCATTTATTATAGAGCCATAGGGTGTGTGAGGTAAAGAAGTGGGGCAATGCGCATGTTATTCAGAATTCTTTTTAAGTTGTTTTTTGATCAGCATTGCTGTTTACATTTTCCTTGTCTTCTTATGAAAGACATTTGCTCTACAAGAGATTAAGTTAAGTGCACTAAAACTTAGACCTAAGCATTAAATATGTTGTAAATAGTTGGTTACTTTCATGGATAAAGTAAAGTGTTCCCCTTGTTATGCTGCTTGGTTGCTGCTACTGTGTGCAATGGTGTAATTATTTTATTTATGTATTTTAAGCAGCACTGAATTTTCTTACTTGTTCTACCTCACCTGTTTTTACTATTTGTTAGTTCATAAATAAATGTTCCTTTTTTAAATTAAGAGTTGTAACATTTGGTTTTATCATTGTGTCATTTTTATGATGTAAACTAAATGAGCAAAAGCAGTATCGGCTCCAAATATCGGCTAAAGAAAATCGGCAGCCTGTATCGGTCATCGGCTAAGGCTGATGGAAAAAAATCGGTATCGGCATCTGCACAAAAAAATCCATATCGGTCGATCCCTACAAAATAGCCTCTTACTTATTGCTTTTGAATGTTAAAAAACACGTGAACATCATAAGTAGACCTTAGACAACAGTATAAAACAATAAAATCAACAGGTTCATTGCCCCTTTAACATTTGTATATTTGTAGTGTCAAACATAGATATGTATAAAGGCTAGATGTTAGGGCTGTAACGATTAATTGTGTGTCCCATAAAAAATGCCTGTCTGAAATCGATTCTGAATCGCAAGGCTGCGATTCTTTGTTTTATGCACAGCTTGTACCACAGCATTTGGTCTATAGGAAGTCCTTATTAATCTAAAATCATTATGAGTCAGAGTCGTTTATAACATGCATTTAAAAGAGCAACACTCGTTAAACAAAATCATTCAGAATATTCTTTATTATCATGAAAATACCTGAAACAATTTGAAGAACAGCGATATAAATATTCCTGTAGATATTTCCTGGAATAGTGACACGCATTTGCATGATTAATCGTTAGACCCCTACTAGATATCTCGCTCGTGCTGCTGGCCAATTGAGTGGAACGTCTGCATTTGGCGGCCATCTTACCACAGGGCGCTCGCTCACTCGTAGCATTGTGTTTAAAGGACCCTTTTCTTTTTAAATGACCATAACTTGCTCAATTTTCTACCGATTTTCAAACGGTTTGGTTTGTTATAAACATCAGATATGTATCTATGACACTGCATACTTAATGAATAATTTTCATGAATCATGTTAAAGCACCCAGAATTATAGTCATGTTAATAACGTTTGTAAGAAACCAAACCGTTTGAAAATCGGTAGAAAATTGAGCAAGTTATGATCATTTAAAAGTCCCTGCACCAGTAAACACAATTCTATGAGTAAGCGAGCTGTATGAGTTAAGATGGCCACCAGGCGATGACGTTATAGAGACTCCGCCGTAACACATCTAGCCTTTATACTGTACATATCTATGGTGTCAAGAGTCAAGACTGGATAAATAAAGGGGTGTCAAACTGACTGAATACACTGTGCAACTGAAAACTGTCTGTTGTTTTACATCTATGAGAAAAATGTCCAAAAATAATTTCTCCTTGAGATGTTTTACTCCAGCCATTTTTTGTTGCCATTTGACTTTATTTCTGTACACACAAATGCTGAAACAGGCGTCTAGTTTCTAGCATAGAAACACAGCATATAGGCATGGTAAATACTACAGAATACTATAGTATACTATAGTAAGTATACTATAGTAGGTGTTCCAGTAGCTCAGTTTGTGGAGCATTGCTTTAGCAGTGCAAAAGTTCACCTAAAATGCACTTGGATTGTGGCTTTGGATAAAAGTGTCTGCCAAGTGTATAATGTAAATGGAGTATAGTTACTATTATATACTACAGCAAATTCAATAATTTTTACAGTTTACTATAGTAAATTCTACTTTATATCATACTACAGTATTTTTAATGTGGCTGTTGTTAAAACCGGGGTTTAGAACAAAAATAATGTGGGGTCAAGTGTAGTTTGAAAACCCCTACTACTACCATAACAAAAATATTTGTATTATCCTTTATTATCTATACTGTTGGATCACACAGTTTTACTGATCCAAAGTAAACTCTAAACCCAGGATAGAGAGGTTTAGTGAATGTGGTGTTGACTCTGTGGATGAGGGTCATTGTGTCAGAGACGCTGTAGAAGGACAGAGATCCTGCACTGTGATCCACATAAACTCCTATTCTAGAAGATCTGGACACTACAGGGAGTTTAGTCTTAATGTTATTGTGATAGAATGAAGAACTAGATTCAGTACAATTCAAACTCCAGGACTGATCATTACTCCCAAATAAACACTTGTTACCTTCCCTGCTGATGCTCTTATATGACACTGATATAAACACCTGACCACTCCACTCAACCTCCCAGTAACAGCGTCCACTCACACTCTCACTACACAACACCTGAGGATAAACATCAAATTTGTCTGGATGATCAGGATACAACTGGTCTTTGTCAGTGTCAGTAATCACTCTGTTCCTATCAGATATGCAGAGACGTTTATTTACTGTGTTTGGATCTGCAGTGATCTGACGATAATCTGTGGAGACAAAGAATATAATCTTTAAATTAGGGAATCTAAATTTCATTAATTAAAGTAAAACTTCAAGGCTCAATTTAAGGTTTTTATGGAAACTAATTTTGTATCAAAAGGTAATACAGAGTTTTTTATGTGAAATAAAATTTTCTTTGGTTTATGTGTATGTTTATTTGCTAATTACTTACATTGTAGGAACTTCTCCCTGGTATTTGGTTCAGGGGTGGAAATGATGTCAATCCACTTTACTGTGGAAACCAATATACATCCTTAATTAACATGTAAAGATAAACTATGGCAGAAAATAATGACATATTTTATATAATTAGATTTAGCTAATTTAAATATTGCATAATGCATGCCTAATTAATTTTTTTAATTGGTGCCCTATTACCTCTGTCCAATATTTTTTCTATCTCTTCTCTGCAGAAATCCTCCAGTTTCTCTCTCAGATAAGACAAAGATTTTCCTACATCATCATAAGAGAGGAGAGAACTGACAGTGATGCCGAGTGAGTCTGTAGATCCAGGAGGAACAGAGAGAGACTGAAAACTCTACACAAACACAAAGACAAACAACACAAACAAACTCAACAAACAAAAAATTGTTTAAAGAAAAAACATCATTGTTACGTATGTAACCCTCGTTCCCTGAAGGAAGGGAACGGAGACGTCACGTCATTACCGACGAATTGGGAACTCGCTTAGAGAGGCCAATCTGCTTCGTTTACTACTAAAACGCCAATGAACTTGGCATTGAGATATTTGCATAATGCTGGCGCCGCCCTGCCAGGTGCGTATACAAGCAGCAGGTGCAAATATGGAAATGAGCTTCATTTCGCTGAGAAAGCCGGAAAGTGAGACCGGCCGATAAACCGCATCTGTTAAACACGCCGATAAATCGATCAAGTCTATTTCCACGCCAAGAAAAAGATCCCCTGCACGGGGCAAAGTTACTCTTTTCCCAGTTGACCTGAAGACTTAAACAAGCGAGATGCCGAAGCATTTAATCTCTGTGTTCGCGCAGCGTCTGCCGAGAACGAGCTATTATAAGCCGACGTAAATATAAGCAGAATGCAAACACTGCTCTCTCTCAGGGTTTTAATGCCGTGTCTAGCACTTTCATGGAAACACGGGGAGAGAGAGACAGCTCGAATAGAGGTACTTAGTATTGATATGCCCTCCCCACGAACGCAGAGCGAAGAAACGGCCTGTGGCGAGGGGAGATGGACACATGAAGTACATGTCTACAGGTCTAAGGCTGCAAACCGATCTGAACATTGAAATACGTGCTTCGGTGTTATCATCCTGAAGGATCTCATTTGGAGAGCCGGTGCGTAAATCAAATCGGTTGTAATCCGCCACATTTTTTGGGTAATAATAATTCTTTACATTTATATAGCGCTTTTCTCAGTACTCAAAGTGCTTTACATATGAACGGGGGAATCTCCTCAAACACCACCAATGTGCAGCATCCAGTACTATGAGATAAAGGCTGGAAAAACCCTATCATCATCTCGATAGGAGGGACCGGCTCGATACCTCCTTCGCCAGCAGGACATCGACTTTTGCACACAGTACATGTGCATCGGACGCTTTCAATGTAGTGAAACGAATGCCCGAGAATTTGGGGGTGTGCCGGTAAATTTTATTTCGTAACCGAGGCGGATCGTGCGTAAAACCCAACGAGACGGGCTGGTGAGCTGAAGCCAAGCACCCAGGGACCGTACGAGGGGAATTAACGGAAGTACCAGTGGTGGGGCAGCGCAGACTCCGAAAAACACCCGCTTGCGAAAGAGGAGGAGGAGGGTGAGCTGGTGTGTGCCCGCTCAAGGCTCTCTCGATCCTCAGGAGACCTGGAAAGGGAAGAGGAATGCACTCTTAGTTTGGTTATGTGGGTACCGGCTGGACAGCCGGTGGAACAAAATGAAAACAAATATTTTCCACCCGGCCCTCTTCCGGGGGAGGGAGCGGTGCCTGCACCATCTCCCAAAGAGTGATTTTCTCCAACTCCGGGTCGCCCGACTCGGGGCCACTTGAACCTCCGTTTGCCACGGGTAGCGGGCGGGGCGAGCTGCTGACGACCGGTTCCCTTGTGCTGCCGAGATGGGGTCCAAGGAGGGGGAACGGAGGTGGCCGCCACAGGCGAGAGGCAGACTGAGGAGCCGGCGTTGGTGGACCAGGGCAGCTCTCCTCCGCCGGGGTACGACCTAAGAGATCGCCTCACTCTGCGTCGTGGAAACTCCCGGACTCACCGAAGAGGCCGGTCTGTGAGACAGGAGCATTCAGGAAGTTATTCTTGTCTGCGTCCGTCGCGTCAGCCAGACACAGCCATAGGTGGCGTTCTGGACCACTGTGGTGGACATCGCACGACCGAGGGTGGTGGCCTCCTTCGCGCTGATCTCAAGACGTGCACAGCCCCATGGCGTGCAAGGGATGGCATGCAACGGATGCAGTCTCTCCACAGGCTCGGACTCCAAGCCCGCGAAGGAAGGGTCGACCGGCCCTTCCAGGAGGCAGCGGGGGCCGGACACAGTTGCATCACGACCCCCTGCTCACCGAAAGGAAGCTGACATAACCCTTAGTGGCTCCATCAGCGAGGGAGGTGAGGGGTGAAGGCTGAACGGCCGTAGACGGCCGAGAATTCCAACGAGTCAGCTATTTGTGCCCACGGGAAAGGCACAGGAGGTGAGGACCGAGAGGCCCGAGCAGCTTTGAAGTACCAATCATGCAGGCGGGACGGTTCGGGCGGAGGGGGTTAACCCCTCCAACTCTACCGCTTTGCCGCTCAAGCAGGCACGGCCGCTATCTCCGGGACGACTCCGCCTCGGAGGGAAAAGGGGGCTCTCTCAGATGCTGCAGAAGTGACGGGACCAGAAGGAGATCCAATGGATTCGGCAGAAATCGTAGAACACGATTCTGCAGTCTCCATCGGGATCTCAACCGGAGAACAAGGAGGCTGGGAGGTGGAGGAGGCATCCCCCGACCTGCTCAGCTTAGTGATGGGAAGAGCGTCCTGCGAGCGCTTCGCAGCCGCACCATGGCGGCATTCAGCACTGCAAGGGCGTCGTTCCCGTAGAAACGACAGTCGCAATCCAAGAGGGTTATGCACTCACAGAGAGAACAAAAACCCTCGAATGCTGCCTCGGGTGCTCGATGCCCAAGCACGAAAACAGCGCTCTTGACCGTGTCTGGAACCCCTGTACTTCTGCATCCAAGATCGCACGGAGGCAAAGCTATCCTGAAAAGGAGGCTGATCTGCGAAAATACGAGAGAGTGGCTGTCTTTAAAAAGACACAGAGCTCTCACGTATCACTCTTTCAGGAAAATCACTCTATAGGTGCTCAGCTGGTGATGCGCACAGGAAGAGGCAACGCACACACTGAAGCCAAAATAATAAAGAAGAGCAGTGGAACTGCGGCGTCCGCTGTAGTAGTACTGCTTGTCAAACCAACTTCAGCAACCGTTCCCAGAAGAGCAGAGAGTAGCTTCTCAGTAGCAGATATGCCAGCTTTCGAAGCGAAAAAAGCTAATTTCCATATTTGCACCTGCTGGTTATATACGCACCTGGCGGGGCAGCGCCAGCATTATGCAAATATCTCAATGCAAGTTCATTGGCGTTTTAGTAGTAAACTAAGCAGATTGGTCTCTCTAAGCGAGTTCCCAATTCGTCGGTCACGACGTGACGTCGTAGTGACCGACTGAAAGGGAACAATCTTTGTAAAACATGCTCTTATTATCTTATCTTTCAGATCTCTGTTACCTGGAGGAAATTGATGTGATCATCTGTGTGTGAAATCTGCTCCAGGTCAGCGTCTCTCCTCCTCAGATCATCAATCTCCTGCTCCAGTCGCTTCAAGACTCCTTCAGCTTCACTCACTGCAGTCTTTTCCTGATCTCTGATCAGCTGTGTCACCTCAGATCGTCTTCTCTCAATGGATCGGATCAGTTGAGTAAAGATCCTCTCAGTGTCGTCCACTGCTGTCTGTGCAGAGCGCTGTTAGGACACACAGAGAGAGGAGCATTAGAATCAGCAGCATTCACTCAGCTCTTACTGGTACATCACACAGTCTGCTACCCACAGTGGACTTCAGTGAAAGTCATCCAGCACTGAACTCCTCACTGACTGATTGGATGAGAGTCCTAACTGAGTCTGAAACAGATCTGAAACAGCAGACAGCAGTTGTTCTTCTGATCAAAACTCACCTTATGAGTCTCCACAGCATCTCTCAGCTCCTGAAGCTTCTTCTGACTCTCCTGGATTCTCTGATGGGATTTTCTCTGTGTCTCCTTTAGTTGTTTCTGTTAGATGTGGAAATATAATACACCAGATGAACTGTTCATTTAGCTGTAGTATGAGCATGAGGAAACATTTATTATAATGCAGAACTGATCACATAAACAAAACCAGTCAGTGTTCTCAGCTCTCACCTGTTTCTCAGTCCTCTCTCCTGCAGCTGATACAGTCTTATGGTTATTGTGTTCATCCACCATACACAGAAAACATATACACTGCTGATCAGTACGACAGTAAATCTCAAGCAGTTTCTCATGTTGTGGGCAGATCATCTGCTGAAGTCGTCCAGTGGCATCTATCAGGTCGTGCTTCTTCCCTTTGAATAAATTCTCATGTTGTTCAAGATGATTTTGACAGTAAGAGTTCAGACACACCAGACAGGACTTGACAGCTTTATGTTTTCTCTCAGTACAGACATCACACTTCACATCTCCAGGTTCAGCATAACAGTGATCAGGACGAGCAGTTTGTAGTTTAGTCTTCTTCAGTTTCTTCACCACTTCAGCCAGCATGATGTTTTTACCTAAAACAGGTCTTGTAGTGAAGGTCTGTCTGCACTGAGGGCAGCTGTAGTCTCTCTTCTGATCCCAGTAGTCGGTAATACAGCTCATACAGTAACTGTGTCCACAGTTAATGGTCACAGGATCCTTCAGTAGATCCAGACAGATTGAACAGATAAACTGATCCTGAAACAAAGAAACACTCGCTTCTGCCATTTTAGAAAAGATTAAACATAACAACCCTGACAGTGATTTAGTTTCAGTTTCACTGAACTTGAGAACTTCCTGGGTGTGTTTATGAAACGTGTGCAAACCAGTCATATAATAAAGAAGTCCACTAGATGTCAATCTCATACAGAAAGTCACAGAGACAGTGGCTGAGTCTGAAACTGCCTGCATAATGAGCGCTAAAAGAGTAGGCCAACATAAATTATTTTATTTTATTTACTTAAAGCAACAGGAAACATGAATAAAGATGAATAAATGAATGAATAAATCATCACAATGAAGGAAATCATATAGAAGTCCATACCATATGAAACAAAACTTTATTCAAATGCATTTCTCTAACAAACTATCACATATTTTCTAACACAGCTCAACACAGCTGTGGCAATTCTGGAAGTCAATGGACACTATCTGCTGTGTGTTTACCATCATTTCTCAAAATATCTTCTTTTGTGTTTATTACAGGTTTAGAACAACAAGATTTTAAGGTGTACTATCCCTTTAAAGCAGGAGCCTTTACTGCACCATGATGTTAATTCAACAATCTCAGGGTTACAACGATTGTTTAAAGTTGACAAAAACCAAACCAATGCGATCAGACATTGACAGTACCATGAAGCCGATCATCAACTTTCTCTGAAAGTTTGCTGTTTGATGATGATTGTGTTAATGCACAAGTGAAACAAATATGTATAATAGCAAATTAATGTAATATAAACTGTAAATCTCTAAAAACGTTTTCTTTGTAAAGTTCTCTTCTAACAATTCCCATATGGAGATTAAACTACAGGAACTATTCAGGTAAATTAACAGTGGCAAAAGTGTAGGCACCTATGGTCAAAATGTATGCAGTTAAGCTAGTGGAAGATGAAATGATCTCCAAAAGACATAAAGTTAAACATGAAACACGTGAGCAATATTTTAAGCAATATTAGCAAATATTAGAATTTTAGGTGATAGAAATCTCAAATTTATAAATACCCAGGCTCCTCTTATCACCTGGCGCACTGAAAATGATGACGCCAGCAAAGAAAAGGAAGGCTTTAAGAAGATTGTAATGGGTTTCCAGGTATCGAATTCCTCAGTTTGGATTGTAATTAAGAAATGGCAGTTAACAGGAACAGTGGAGGTCAAGATCAGGTCTGGAAAAATATTCGAGAGAACTGCTCATAGGATTGCTAGCAAAGCTTTGACTTGCAAAAAACCTCCAAAAGATTGGTCAGACTCTGGACTTGTGGTGCACTGTTCAACTGTTTAGCAACACCTGCACAAAAATGGCCTTCATGGAAGATTCCTCAGAATAAAACGTCTTTCTGCGTCCTCACCACAAAGATCAGCGTCCGACTGCACGATACATTTTGGATAAAGGTCCTGTGGACCGATGTGGTGAAAATAGCACTTTTTGAACGCGGTGAGCAAAGGTACACTCTAAAAAATATTTAACCCCGGGCTGGGTAACTATAGGACAGAACACATTTCTGGGTTAAACTGACCCAAATAATGGGTGGTTTTAACCCAACTGCTTTTAACCCATTATTTGGGTCATTTTAACCCAGAAATGTGTTCTGTCCTATAGTTACCCAGCCCGGGGTTAAAAACAACCAAATATTTTTTAGAGTGTATGATTGGAGAACAAAGGGCATAGAAATCCTAAAAAAAACCCACCTGTCCAGCTGTTAATCATGAGGGTGGATAGATCATGCTTTGGGGTTTTATTGCAGCTAATGGCACACAGAACATGTCACGGGTAGAGGAAAAAATGGATTCAATTAAAGTAAATCAAACATAACCTCATCTGTAAAAAAGCTGAAGTTGAAAAGTGGATGGCTTCTAGAAATGGATAATGATCCTAAACACAACTCAAAATCCACAATGGACTACCTCAAGAGGCACAAGCTGAAGGTTTTGCCATGTCCCTCACAGTCTTCTGACCTAAACATCATTTAAAATCTGTGGAAAGACTTCAAAAGAGCAGTGCGTGCAAGACGCCAAGGAATCTCACAGAACTGGAAGACTTTTTTAAATATGAAGGGAACATGTCATCTATAACTGTATGCCTTTTGAAGATCATTTCATTGTCCACTTGCTTAACTGTTTACATTAACATAAATTTTGACCAGGGGTGCCCAAACTTTCTCATGCATGCCACTGTAGTTCACTTTGGGGCAGTTTCCCGGACAGGGCTTATCATAGTTTTAAACTAAAATGGATGTTTTACCTGCCCTAATTTAGAAAAAAACGGACACATCTTAACATATATCAGTGCCATTGTTTTGTCTCAAGATGCACACCAGTATTGTTTTATAAGGTTTGTAAAAACTACTTAATAAGACCCTTGGGGTCAATCCTACCCCCAAGCCACTTTTCTTTAGTTTAAAAACATGATTCCCTTCATCACAGTTGAATAAGATTTTGTGACTTTTCCAGATTATCTGTCAAGATTCATATAAAAAACTGGGCTTAATTCAGTTGTTCTAAAGAGGCGTAAAAAAATGTCACTTAATTAATCCCTTTGGGGGTAAAAATGACCCCAATTGAAATGAATGGGAAATGTAAAAAAATCATTTTTTTTTTTTTTTTATTTGTCAAAAAAAATCAATGCATCCAGAATATATCTGAAAATTTCAACACAGAAAGGTAGGCCTGGTACTAGAGCACAAATATTTTTGTTACATAAAAATACATGCTTAATCACACACACACACACACACAAACACACAAAGTTATGACTGCCACAGAGAGCATTTTTTTATAGAATTTGGCAAAAAACAGCCACAAATGCAAAACAAAGATGTAAAATACTCACACAGGTGTGCGCACACGCACACACACACACATGCTCGCACATACACACACACATGCACAAACACACACAGACTCGCACACAGACTCGCACACAAAGACACAGTAAAACTTACACACAAATAAAGACACAGACACACATTGCACACACACACAGAAAGACAAAGTCACACACACACACACACACACACACACACACACACACATTCTGGTTTCCATGTTTTGTGGGGACATTCCATAGACGTAATGCATTTTATACCATACAAACTGTATATTCTATTCCCCTTACCTGCCCCATTCCCTAACCCCAACCATCACAAAAACCCTTCTGCTACTTCACATTTTCAAGAAACATCATTCTGTTTGATTTATAAGCTTGTTTCCTCATGGGGACATCAAAATGTCCCCACAAGGTCACAAAAACACTGGTATTCCTATCTTTGTGGGGACAATTGGTCCCCACAACGTGATAATTACCAAGTACACACACACTTCAGTAAAATTTCTGTGACATTTTAAAAACAGACCTTTCAAAATGCATCAAAAACTACAAACAATTATACTATTTGAAATAATATCTCCCAAAACACAGCATTAATTTACAGATTGGTAGTAAATGAAAAAAATTATATATTATTTGTATCATTAAAAATGTATATATTTTTGTAATCACTCTTTTAATCTCTGGGGTCATTTTTACCCCTGCGGAACTATAATGAATACAGGAAAGTCGGGTCTTATAAGGGTTAAATGTCATAATATAACTAAGGCCTTGTCCTGTATTAACTTGAACCCTGTCCTGGAAACCGCCCCTTTAAGTTTGTAAACTTACTTTTGGGTTTGTACTTTTTGCAAATGGTTAACATGTACTAATACACACTTACACACCAAAGAAAATTTAAAAACGTGATTTGGACAATATGTCATCTTGGTAACACTTTATTTTACGACCCGCAAAGTACCGCGTGATCTTTAACATTACCTTCTGTTATAATCTCTTTATGATCTATTTTGTTATATTACACAGTTTAACTGATTTACTAATAACCACAAACCCAGGATAGAGAGGTTGAGTGAATGTGGTCTGGACTCTGTGGATGAGGGTCATTTTGCTAGTGATGCTGTAGAAGGACAGAGATCCTGCACTGTGATCCACATACACTCCTATTCTAGATGATTTCGATACAGAGAGTTTTTTACTAACGCTATTGTGCCAGAATGTGTATCCCTCGTCAGAGCAGAACAAACTCCAGGACTGATCATTAAATCCAAACAAACACTCATTACTCTCTCCCTTCCTGCTGATGCTCTTATATGACACTGATATTTGGACATTTCCACTCCACTTAACCTCCCAATAACAGCGTCCACTCATACTTTCACTACACAACACCTGAAGATAAACATCAAATCTGTCTGGATGATCAGGATACGGCTGGTCTTTGTCAGTGACAGTAATCCCTCTGTTCCCATCAGACAGACAGAGCCGTTTATGTGCTGTGTTTGGATCTGCAGTGATCTGATGAGAATCTGATGGAGACAAATCACAAATCGATATGTAAATCAGAGAATCTGAATTTTCCTTGGGTTATATGTATAGTAAGGTAACACAGATCATTTATAGAAAAAAATCTGACAACATCTATTTATTTATACTGTTACAGACTGTGTGTGTAAATGTATTTGTTTGTGAGTGTGTTAGTAATTTTATTTGTTAATGTGTCTCTGTCCCTTAGTTGCACAACATGTTTCAAACAAATATTTTTCGATAAATTGATTAAACATTGTATTTTGTCTAAAAAATTATAAATGTATTCAGAAGCAAGTCGGACGATTCAAATACATTAACGTCACTTTTCCACGTGACCATGCCGGAGCTCGCCCCGTCGAGTGGCAAACGTTCAACAAAATGGCTGGTTTTCATAGCGGCTGCTAAAACTAACTATTATCAGCTTAAATTGAATTTAGTTGGACTTGATAGCAGAGGTGGAAAATACTAAGTTCCCTTTCAGTCCGACGAATTGGGAACCGCTTCGCGGGTGACCTATCTACTTCGAGAACTATCAGAAACGCCAATGAACTTGGCATGCAGATATTTGCATAATGCCGGCGCCACCCCGCCAGGTGCGTATATAAGGCGCAGGTGCATAATACCAAATCAGCTTTTATTGCTTCGAAGCCGGCAGACATCTGCTCACGAGAAGCTATTTTGAACTGATCTTCGTAGATCCTGTCTTTGGGGAAGAAAAAGATCTCAGCTTGCCAAAGTTGGTTGGGCGAAGACACCTCAGCGGAGGCTCGCAGTGTTTTTCTCCACCCTCTCTCTCTCTCTCTCTGTCTCTTAATTTAGGACTTGAGTTCGAGTGAGTGCGTTGCCTCTCCCTGTGTGTTTCACCAGCTTGCACAAAGAGTGATTTCCCTAAAAGAGCAGCACGTTTGAGCTTTGTGTCTTTTTAAAGACAGCCACTCATTCGTGTCACGGTCGGGTGCGTCTTTTTAAAGATGGCATTCCGCCCGTGCTCCGTTTCTGGATGCGGTGTGTTCATCGCTCCCCGGGATGGCCACGAGCGTTGTCTTTCCTGTCTGGGGCTCCAGCACGCAGAGGCAGCGCTCCGTGATAGTTCATGCTCCATCTGCGAGGGCATGACTATGGCGGATTTGCGGAGACGGGTGTCGTTTCTCCGGGAACGGCCCCCGCCTTCCAAGCCTGGTACTGCTAGGAGCGCAGTTACTAGGCTTGCGAAGGATGATCTCCGTATAACGGTGCTGGGTCGGTCTCTGGTTCGTCCAGTAGCTCCCAGCGCCCTGATCCGTTGCCAGCGGAGGTCCCGATGGAGACGAGCGGCCCGTGTTCTACGGTGTCCTCGCACTCTGTCGAGCCTCCACCCGATGCGATGTCCACCGTAACGTCGGAGGGGGGGTTGTCAGCCTCGGACGTCGATCCGGATCCGCTCCCGCCTTCGGGCCAGGTTGCGGCTTCTGCGTTCGACCCCGAGATGGCAGCCATGCTCGCTCGGGCGGCGGAGGCGGTCGGCTTGGAGTGGACTAAACCTCCCCCACCCGAACCGTCCCGCCTCGATGATTGGTTCTTCGGGGGTGCCAGGGATTCTCAGTCCTCGCCCCCGGTGCCTTTCTTCCCAGAGGTGCATGAAGAGCTGACGCGGTCGTGGAAAACCCCGTTTTCCGCCCGGAACCGGCCGTTTCAGCCTTCACCCCTCACCTCTCTCGAGGGTGGAGATGCCAAGGGGGTACACTGGTATCCCGTCAGTGGAGCGGCCGGTCACGATGCAGTTGTGTCCGGCCGGTGTCGCTTCCTCCTGGCGGGACCAGCCTACTCTCCCCTCACGGGCCTGTAAGCAGTCTTCGGCGCTTGTGGGGAGGCAGCCTCTGCCCTGCATGCCATGGCATTGCTGCAGGTTCACCAGGCTAAGGCTCTGAGGGACCTGCACGCGGGAGGTCAAGACTCGGCGGAGTTCTCCGAAACTGCGTGCGGCTACTGATCTGGCGCTTCGTGCGACCAAGGTCACCGCACGCGCCATCGGGCGTTCCCGGACCGGCCTGTTCGGCGAGACGGTCGAGGAGTTTGCCCAGCAATTCTCAGCGGCCAAGAAGCAGACTGAGGCCATCGCTCAGATCATGCCACGTCGGAAGCGTCCTGCGCCTGCCCCGTCCACGTCGGCGCCTCAGCCTGCTCCTCGCCGAGGGCGTCCTGCGGCGGCCGCCTCCGTTCCTCCCCGGGGCTCTTCTAAGAAGCGAGGAACCGGTCGTCAGCAGCCCGCCCCACCCGCTCAGCCCGCTTCAAAGGGTGGAAAAAGAAGATCGAAGCGGCCCTGAGACGGGCGACCTAGAGATGGAGGGGATCGCTCTTTGGGAGATGGTAAAGGCACCACACCCCCACCGGAGGAGGGCCGGTTGGGGAATCTTTTGTTTCATTTTTCTGTTCCGCCGACTTTTCAGTCGGCACCCACAAATTCACAGAAAGAGCGAATTCCACTTCCATCTCTAGCTCTTCAGATGAGCACCGGAGACACGAGCGGGCTCATAACCCCCCATTGTTCTCTGACTCATCAGAGGAGAATGAGAGCGACGCACGGGCTTATAACCCCACCGCGCTCTCCAACTTCTCAGGGGACAGGAGACAATCACAAGCTCATAACCCATCATCTTCCTCCCCCTTCGCCAGAGGGTGCATCGAGTGGTGTGAGGTGTCTTCAGCAGAGCCTCCCTTACTCACCCACCCAGCAGCGGACTCAGGTGAGTGTTATCATACACAACACTGCTGTCGGTGCGGCCAATACGCACACACCGGCGATCACCTCCGTTGCGCCCGCCGCGGGTACACCTATCGTGCCTTTAGTCCCTCTCGCACGGTGTCTGGGGGCGTGGGCACAGCTTCCCAGCCCGTCGCGTTGGCTTTTACGCACGTTTCGTCTCGGCTATGCGATCCACTTTGCCTGGCGTCCCCCCAAATTCTCCGGCGTTCGTTTCACTGCGGTGAGAGCTGCCGATGCTCACGTCCTCCGTGCGGAGATCGCTGTCCTATTGGCGAAGGACGCGATCGAGCCGGTCCCTCCAGCCGAGATGAGGTCGGGGTTTTACATCCCTTACTTTATTGTACCCAAGAAAAGCGGCGGCTTGCGACCGATCCTGGACCTGCGTTCGCTGAACCGTGCACTTCACAGAATGCCGTTCAAGATGCTGACGCCCAAACGCATATTTCCATGCATTCGTCCAAACGATTGGTTCGCATCTATCGACCTGAAGGACGCGTACTTCCACGTATCGATTCTCCCCCGGCACAGGCCGTTTCTCCGCTTTGCGTTCGAGGGGCGAGCATGCCAGTACAAAGTCCTCCCATTCGGGCTCTCTCTGTCACCCCGTGTATTCACCAAAGTAGTGGAGGGGGCTTTAAAACCCCTGAGAGAGAAAGGTGTGCGCATTCTCGCATATATAGACGATTGGCTCATAATAGCTCAAACACGTCAGACGCTGTGCGATCACAGAGATTTAACTCTAGAACACCTCGCTCGTCTGGGTCTTCGGGTCAACTGGGAGAAGAGCAAGCTTTGCCCCGTGCAGAGAATCTCTTTTCTCGGGATGGAACTGGACTCGGTCGATTTGACAGCTCGTTTAACAGAAGCGCGTGTACAGTCAATTCTGACTTGCCTGAATACATTCAATAGCAAGAGCGCGGTCCCGCTGAAACAATTTCAGAAGCTCCTGGGGCATATGGCAGCAGCTGCAGCTGTAACACCACTCAGACTGCTGCATATGCGACCGCTTCAGCATTGGCTTCACGACCGAGTCCCGAGGAGAGCATGGCTGCGCGGCATTCACCGTGTTATCATTACACCTGCGTGTCGTCGCACTTTCACTCCGTGGTCAGACCGTGCGTTTCTCCGAGCCGGTGTGCCTCTGAGACAGGTCTCCAGGCATGCAATAGTATGCACAGATGCTTCGGACACGGGGTGGGGGGCCACGTTCGATGGGCTTGCGGCTTCGGGGGTCTGGACGGCACCCCAGCTGCATTGGCACATAAATTGCCGAGAAATGTGGGCTGTATATCTTGCGCTCGTCCGTTTCAGCAACGAGTTACGGGGCAAAGATGTATTATTTCGCACAGACAACACTGCGACCTTGGCGTACATCAATCGTCAAGGCGCTTTACGCTCGCGTCACCTGTCGCATCTCGCCCGTCACCTCCTCACTTGGAGTCAGAAGAATTTGAGGTCTCTTCGTGCCATTTACATTCCGGGCACGCTCAACGTAGAGGCGGATGCGCTCTCTCGGGCTGCGCATCCCGGCGAATGGCGGCTCCACCCCATTGCGGTTCAGCAGATTTGGAGACGTTTTGGCAAAGCGCAGATCTGTTTGCTTCCCCAGAGACGATCCATTGTCGCCTGTTCTATTCACTAGCCGACGACTCGCTCGGCGTGGATGCATTGCCACACAGCTGGCCGCGAAACATGGTCAAATACGCGTTCCCTCCGGTGAGCCTCATTGCGCAAACCCTATGCAAAATCCGGGAGGACGAGGAGAGCGTGCTGTTGGTGGCACCGTATTGGACAACCAGGAGTTGGTTTCCAGAACTCTGTCTCCTCGCGACAGCCCCTCCTTGGAAGATTCCCCTGAGGAAGGACCTTCTTTCTCAACAAGAGGGCACATTATGGCACCCGCGCCCCGACCTGTGGAACCTCCATGTGTGGTCTCTGGACGGGGCACGGAGGATGTGAGTGATTTACCGCAAGAGGTATCTAACACTATTGCTGCTGCGCGAGCGCTGTCTACGCGCTTAAATGGAACCTGTTTGTCGACTGGTGTTCTTCCCAAAGTGAAAACCCCCGAGAATGCCCGATTAGTGTTGTGCTTTTGTATCTCCAGCGTCGTTTGAAGAATAGGCTGTCACCGTCCACTATTAAAGTCGATATCGCTGCGATATCAGCTCACCATTCACCCGTAAACGGTAGGACAGTGGGTCAGCACGACCTGGTCATTAGATTTCTTAGAGGCGCTCGAAGACTGAATCCTTCGCGTCCTCCCTCTATTCCTCCTTGGGACCTGTCCTTGGTGCTGAAATCACTCCAGGAAGCCCCATTTGAGCCTCTGCATAGTGTAAGTGTTAAATTTCTTACTATGAAAACATTAACTCTCCTTGCTTTGGCTTCTGTTAAGAGGATAGGGGATATTCATGCATTTTCGGTCGACGATTCGTGCCTTCAGTTCGGGCCGGCTGCATCTAGCGTAACACTGAGACCCCGGCCCGGCTTTGTGCTCAAAGTTCCCACCACTCCTTTCAGAGATCAGGTGGTGAACCTGCAAGCGCTGCCTTTGGAGGAGGCAGACCCAGCCATGGCTTTGTAATGCCCTGTTCGTGCACTACGTGTGTATATAGACAGGACACAAAGTTTTAGGACCTCAGACCAGCTTTTTGTTTGTTACGGTGGTCAGCAGAAAGGAAAAGCTGTCACCAAGCAGAGGATGTCCCATTGGATTGTGGATACTATAGCCCTTGCATATCAAAAGCAGAATGTGCCTTGTCCATTTAATTTACGTGCTCACTCTACACGCAGTGTGGCATCATCTTGGGCACTGGCTCGCGGTTCCTCGCTAACAGATATTTGTAGAGCTGCAGGCTGGGCGACACCTAATACGTTCACAAGATTCTATAGTTTTCGTGTCGAGCCGGTTTCCACTCGGGTTCTTTCTACTAACTAGTTAAGAATGCCGAGGGGCGGCTCGTGTGTCGGCTTGGAGCCTCTATTTTGGTGCTGTACATTTGCACCACTATGGAAGGCCATTGGGGAAAAAACGTCACAAAAACTGTTTTTGCCTCTCCTCCACCGCCCTGATAGCTGATGTTGCGGAGCATCCGCTGTCAACCTATCACTGTTGTATTCTCTGTAAACCTGTGTAGGCTAGGCGTCCACATTTGTCCCCTACGTGGGGTTCATTTGTGTGTATACTCCGTGGGGTTCTAATCCTCCACGTTTTTCCTTAGCAGAGCCTGCTCTGCATCTCTCTGCATACTATGTTTTGTTCAGAGACTTTTTATGAGCAACCTATTGGTTGTTTCATATATTTATGTCATCCATTCAACCTTCTTAGGGGGTGGCTTCCGCAGTGTTCTAGCTCCGCTCAGTTTAGACGCTTCCCCAGTTCGCTGCTTCACTATCGTGGGTTAAGGAACAGGTAGTGACCGGCCTTCTGCATTTCGCCTTAGGTTCTGCCCCTTATGTGGAGGGCGGAGGGCTTTTGCAGGCACTGGAAGGGTTCAGCTGCAGTGGCGTTTTGGTAGGGATTCCCAATTCGTCGGTCAAGACGTGACGTCGTAGTGACCGACTGAAAGGGAACGTCTCGGTTACGTATGTAACCCTCGTTCCCTAAAGGAAGGGAACGGAGACGTCACGTCCCGTCGCCACAGTTTGCTGTTCCATTGCTGTTTTTAGGCCGGGCACTGTTGCTCGGCTTCTCAGCAATAATATAGCTGATTTGGTATTATGCACCTGCGCCTTATATACGCACCTGGCGGGGCGGCGCCGGCATTATGCAAATACCTGCATGCCAAGTTCATTGGCATTTCTGATAGTTCTCGAAGTAGATCACCCGCGAAGCGGTTCCCAATTCGTCGGTCACGACGTGACGTCTCCGTTCCCTTCCTTCAGGGAACGAGGGTTACATACGTAACTGAGACGTTACATTAGTTACATTTTCCAAGCATCTGTGCTTTATTAGGATGTTTGCATTGGGAAAAATTTGACATCACTACATTCTAAAGATTAGAATCAAACTGTGTATTCTTTTATATTGCATATTAAAATGTATTTAATTCCTAATTACATTAAAATTGTGTACTTTTACTTGAGTAAAAGTACATTAATGTACTTAAATATTAAATTTAAAATAAAAACTTGTATTTATGAAATGTAATAAAATAAAAAATATGATAATATGCTTTGGAATGTATGTTTTCCAAACAAAAACACGAAAAAAATTCAAATACTTGAAAACATTTTTTAAAGTAGAAAGTAAAACCTCTAGCAACCCTAGCAACTTGTCGGTCGTTGGTAAACATTAGCATGAACAATCTATTTACTTCTCCTTTGGCAGTCTGTAAAATGATAGCTCGGAATTCTTGTTAATCTGTTAGTAAAGTCTATCGCACAACAGCTTTTCCCATTTACATTAGGCAAATCATTTCCATGTTTATCATATTATGTTTATATATTTATTAGCATTATGAAATATGTGTAAGTTTGTGTGTTTTTGTTAAGACTCACATTGTAGGAACTGCATCCTGTTCTTGGGTTCAGGAGTAACTGTATTAAAAGTTATAAAATTATATAGTAACATTTTTTGTATTTCTACAAAATATTTAATTGTTATCAGATGATGTGTTCTTTACCTTTGTCAGATATTTTTTCTATCTCTTTGCAGAGATCCCCCAGTTTCTCTCTAAGATGAGACACAGATTTCACTAAATCAGCAAAAGAACTGACAGTGACGCTGTGTAAATCTGTAGATCCAGAAGGAACTGCGAGAGACTGGAAACTCTACATAGACACAAGACCAAACAACAGCAAAATTTAATAGTAACTATAATCTCTGTAAAACATGCTCTTCACTTCCTAAAGATCACGTGTCATGTTTTTTTATACCTGGAGGAAATGGATGTGATCATCTGTGGTTGAAAGCTGCTTCAGTTCAGCGTCTCTCCTCCTCAGATCATCAATCTCCTGCTCCAGTCGCTTCAAGAGTCCTTCAGCTCGACTCACTGCAGCCTTTTTCTGATCACCCATACGCTGTGTCACCTCAGATCGTCTTCTCTCAATGGTTTGGATCAGTTGAGTAAAGATCCTCTCAGTGTCGTCCACTGCTGTCTGTGCAGAGCGCTGTTAGGACACACAGAGAGAGGAGCATTAGAATCAGCAGCATTCACTCAGCTCTTACTGGTACATCACACAGTCTGTTACTCCTCACTGACTGATTGGATGAGAGTCCTAACTGAGTCTGAAATAGATCTGAAACAGCAGACAGCAGTTGTTCTTCTGATCAAAACTCACCTTATGAGTCTCCACAGCATCTCTCAGCTCCTGAAGCTTCTTCTGGCTCTCCTGGATTCTCTCCTGGTATTGTTTCTGCAGCTGTTTCTGTTGAATGATAAACCAGATCAACAGTACATGTAGCTGTAGTGTGATTTATTAAAAATAACTTGTTGAGAAACATTTCTTATAGAGCAGAACTGATCACATTAACAAACCACTTTCAGCTCTCACCTGTTTCTCAGTCCTCTCTGTTGCAGCTGATACAGTCTCATGGTTATTGTGTTCATCTACCATACATAGATAACATATACAGAGCTGATCAGTACGACAGTAAATCTCAAGTATTTTATCATGTTGAGGGCAGATCATCTGCTGAAGTCGTCCAGTGGCATCTATCAGGTTGTGCTTCTTCCCTTTGAATAAATTCTCATGTTGTTCAAGATGATTTTGACAGTAAGAGTTCAGACACACCAGACAGGACTTGATAGCTTTGTGTTTTCTCTCAGTACAGACGTCACACTCCACATCTCCAGGTTCAGCATAACAGTGATCAGGACGAGCAGCTTGTAGTTTAGTCTTCTTCAGTTTCTCCACCACTTCATCCAGCATGGTGTTTTTACCTAAAACAGGTCTTGTAGTGAAGGTCTGTCTGCACTGAGGGCAGCTGTAGTCTCTGTTCTGATCACCCTGATCCCAGCTGTCCGTAATACAGCTCATACAGTAACTGTGTCCACAGGGAATGGTAACAGGATCCTTCAGTAGATCCAGACAGATTGAACAGCTGAACTGATCCTGAGCCAAAGAAACATTCGCTTCTGCCATTTTAGAAAAGATAAAGAAAAACCTGACAGTAAAGTTTCAGTTTTCCTCAACTCAAGAACTTCCTGGTTGTATTTATGAAACGTGTGCAAACATGAGTCCCAGGGTGCATTACGATTCTAAGGTCAATGACATCACCACCCCGTGACGAGGGCTGTCCCAATTCGGAGGCTCCTTCAAAAGTGTCCAGGGCTGCGTTCCACTCCAAATGCATCATACCTTTGCAGACAAAAGCAGGGGCGTTGTAAAGACAAGAATAAAGATAAGCATAAATGATTCAGTTCCCATGTTAATTCAATATATTAAGTAAAGGAACATTACGCATTAATACTGTACTGCATGCTGTAGTGTATTTACTATTGACATTATTCCTACACCCCATGATGCTTTGTGCATCATGGGGAGTGACTTTTGGTATGACATCAACAATGCTTTATCTGCGTTGTCTTTAGTCAATCATTTTCAGCAAAATGTGGATTCAAAGTCTGACAGAGCCTATAAAGGACATCAGCATGCCATCCACTCCTTTATAAGAGGAATGGAATGACAATTGTAACTTGATGCTGAAGTTTGAAGACAAACTGAAAGTCTGAAAGTTTGAAATCGTTTGAAATAGTTTTATAGGATAAACGTCTACTTCTTAAGATGTTTAGTTTAGTATTCTTGCTGGCTGTTAACATGTTTTAGTATGGAATTGCTAGCATGATTAACCATGAAGCTAACCCTGCTGAAAAATCCAGCATCAAACCAGCATGGACCGGCATGGGAATTATGCTGGTCTATGCTGGTTTAGCTGGTGGTCACCAGCATACCAGCACCAAAACACAACACATGCTGTGTCTTGCTGGTATGCTATGAAGCTAACATGATTTAACATGAAGCTAAAATGATTTAGAATTAAGTTAACATGAAGCTAACATGATTTTGCATGAAGTTAGCATAATGCTAGCATAATTTGACATTATGCTAACATGATTTAACATGAAGCTAATGTAGTGAAGTGGCGTAAAGCTCAAGTGCTCATTGGTTGGTTTCATTTAAACGTATGAACCAATCAGGGCATGTTTCCCAAGGTGTAGGAGTTAGTGATTACTCATTGGTTGGTTTCATGTAAATCTGTGAACCAATCAGAGCAAGGCATAAAAGGCCTAGTGGTGTAGTGCTTGGGAAGCGTCATTCATTTATCACCCTCTCCATTAAGCGCTCTTTTCAAATGAGCGGCTTACCTGATAGCTTTTGACGGCGGTGCGTTGGTTTGTGGCAGGTAGGTTTGTTTACTGCGACGTCTCAAAACCTTTGATTTTACCAGAGACTGATTGTTTGTATACGTTGTGCCTGAGTTTGTGTACACAATTTGCCGTGTGGGAATTTTGTGGTGTTTTCACGAGTGTATTCTTAAGTGTGTGGTGACTCTCCGACCCCTGCAGGCGATCTCCCCTTGTAGATGTGATTTTTGCTTTTTGTGTAAATTTCAACAATCCAAAATATATTTTTCTACCTGTTGTCTATGAAAAAGAAATTATAATTTTGAAAAATCTCACCCCATCCTTGACCATTGGATCTGTGTGTCTTAATCAAGATTTCCCGGGTGGTGTAGTCAGACAGCGTCAGAATCATATTGTAGCCAGCCTCTTGAAACTCCTTTATCTCCATACCTCCATTTTTACAAAATTTTCATAACCGTCATAACCGCTGGGCATTATCTTTTCTATAATTACGTAGACATATTATTTAGTATATCAGGTTGGACGCAGCCAACTTGAACCTCTGATTAGTGATTATAGTGTAAGAATTGTATTAAGTTGATATAGACCAGTGTTTCTCAAACTTTTTCAGCCCAAGGACCACTTTATCTTCCAATTTGTTTTTGAGGACCACCTAACAGTATCCCACTCTAACACGCCCCCAAAAAACAACAAAATAGGAAGGACAACCTAAATTTAAGTTTAATATGCAACTGTTTCAAGTCAAAAACTAATTTTTTAGCACAAATGCAATGCTATGTTCAGAAATTATTATATGAATTTTATTTCATTTGAAAAAGTAAATGTGAAATGAGTTGTGGCATAATATGAACAACAAACTGCACATGTGAAAAAAGCACTGTTGCCTCACAGCAAGAAGGTTCCCGGTTCGAGCCCCAGCTAGGACAGATGGCCTTTCTGTGTGGAGTTTCTGCATGTTCTCCCTGTGTCAGCGTTGGTTTACTCCGGGTACTCCGGTTTCCTCCCACAGGCCAAAAACATGCAAGTTAGGCTATTTGGAGATAACAAATTTTCCCTCCCCCAACTTGTGAATAAACCAACTTGTCTGAATAAACTTGAGTATGGATTAACTGGTTCTCACCATGAATATAGCCGTAGATGCTGGAATGGTGTTAAGAAATAAAGGAAGAAGAAGAAGAAAACTGAGGTGGTGGGTATATGAAGTCAGTAGTTGTAACTATGGTAAATTTTCCCCTTTATGTCCAAAATCACTGACATTACAGGGATTTTACACATGAAACAAAAACTAGTACATTACAAAACTAATAGATCTGTAGATTTTAGCTGCTTTCAGTTGACGCTTGATCTTTTCTTTTGACTCCTCTTTGGTTTAGCCACCGATCCATTTTTACATTATTAAATAGAATGGCAAGAACTGATATCACAGTTTAACAAGTGCATTAAAAATCTACTTAAATAAGTGATAATTTTGTATAAACACTTGCCTGGTTTAGGTCATCTTTTGGCGGACCACTTGGGGGTTTGGTCCGCGGACCACACTTTAAGAATTACTGATATAGACGATTATGAGGGGGCTATGATCGTATCAGAGGCAAAACCTCTGATATGATCAAGTATGTGTTCGGAACCCGCACAACGGCCGGTGTGGCTGATACGACATTGATAATCGAATGAATGAGTTCAATATAAAAGAGTGATCAAACGCTTATTTAACTCAATCCAAATTCTGCCATTCTATCTATTTGATTCATAATTACAAACAACACGATTTTATCTATTTGAGACAGCTAAAACTACCTAAATTACATAACGCCAGAAAGTAATCAGTTAGCGCCAGAAAAGACAGAATGCGTGAGGACCCTTCTGCCATGCCGGTTGGTTTCTGCCATTGGGCCAAAGGATGGATATTATATATGTATATGTATATGTATTATATATGTGTGTGTGTACCTGGTAATTATCACGTTGTGGGGACCAATTGTCCCCACAAAGATAGGAATACCAGTGTTTTGTGACCTTGTGGGGACATTTTGATGTCCCCATGAGGAAACAAGCTTATAAATCAAACAAGATGATGTTTATTGAAAATCTAAGGTACAAGAAAGGTTTTTGTGATGGTTGGGGTTAGGGAATGGGGCAGGTAAGGGGAATAGAATTTACAGTTTGTACAGTATAAAATGCATTACGTCTATGGAATGTCCCCACAAAACATGGAAACCAGAATGTGTGTGTGTGTGTGTGTGTGTGTGTGTGTATCCCTTACAGAAGTTAGCATGATTTAACATGAAGCTAGCATGATTTAAGACCCATGTCTCTATGATGTTCAGATGCTCTTACACAGCCTGCCCGCCTCTTCAAATGTGCCCAGATAGCAAGCACATGTGGGCCACTTCAGGCGAAGATGAGGCACTGCTGGCCTTCTTATGGCCCGCATAAAAGGGATGTGAACCTAAAGTGGCTCACATGTAAAATAGCAAAAATGGGCCAAATATATCAAATCACATGTGGGCCGACTTTGGCAAAAATGCTGCACAACAGAAACGGCCTAACCTTGGAATAAACCAAATGTGGCCCTCACATTTTGCAGCAAATGTGGCCCAGTTCTTTACAAATAGGTCTGGGCCAGTTTTGGCAAAGATATGGCAAAGTAAGCACCGGCTCATGTGGGTGTGTGTCTAAAGTGGCCCACATATGATGTAGCAAATGTGGCCCGGTTCTTTTAAAACTTATCCGGGCCGGTTTTGGCAAACATGTAGCACAGTAAGCACTGGCTCATGTGGGTGTGAGTCTGAAGTGGCCCACATATGATGTTGCAAATGTGGCCCAGCTGTATAAAGAAGCATCAGGGCCAGTTTTGGCAAAGATATTGCACATTAAGCACTGGCTCATGTGGGTGTGAGTCTGAAGTGATTCATATACCCAGCTAACAGAAAAAAGTTCTAAGAACGTTCCCTGAAAGTTCCCAAAAATGTTTTAAATATCAACTGTTTTTATATTGACTTGTTTGCTTGTTATGTAAATGATAGAGAAACATTGCATTTTATTATTTTATAAAACATTATTTCTGAAAACAGTAAAAATATTGCTGTAGAAAGCAAAATTCACTTATTAGGTTTAGATGTTGATGCTTTGTTTAATTTTAAGTCACCATTATTGTGATTAGTGTTTGTTTTAGTTGGACCCTTGACTTATTTATAAGAAGTTCCGTGGTTGCCTTACTTTGTATGTATAAAACACATTTGTTATGGTAGTGTAAAATTATTTACAATAAAGTTGCAATTCTGTGGTGGTTGGTATATAATGGTAACAATCATAATCTAATTAATTGGTTTACTTTTAAGAGTTTTTATCGGTCAATAATATGTATGAAGTCCAGCACTTTCACAGCAGTTTGATATTAAGGAGTTATAGAAACTTTGGCAAAAATTAACCGCTGTATATTTGGGACGTACAAACATCAAGAATCAGACGTCTCAACCATGAGCAAGCCAGTGTGATGCCACAATCAGAGTATGAATCTCAACCATGGTGACAAAGAAAATTATAAAAAGTTAATTATTTATCCATGTTGCAATGCATGCTGGGAGTCCCGGATGAGATTTGTAATTTGTTAATACCCAGCATGCATTGCAGCATGAAGTTTTTCATTTAATAGTCACCATGGTTGAGATTCATACTCTGATTGTGGCATCACACTGGCTTGCTCATGGTTGAGATGTGTTAAACAGGAGTGGACCACACAAGTGCCATGAATCATGCCAGGTGTGGGCCGAATCTGGGCAAGAATTTATATCAACTACTACCCGGATTTGGGTCAGATCTGCATTATTTGCTTTGTGCTTTGCTGACATGTGGCATTTCTATGGCTTGCTTGTGGCAAAGTTCTGGAAAAAAGAAGTGGACCGCTCAAGTGCCATCATTCCATGCCAAAGGTGGGCCAGATGAAAGGGTCAGATGTGAGCCAGAACTGGGCCACAGCAATTTTGCTATCTGGGTGGTGACCCACAAGTTTCTACAAATTCGCTCACAGCTATGAACCATAAAATTTGTCACAATGTTAAGTCAATGGAAAATTAAGGCGTTTGATCTCCCCGTTTAGGAATTCTATGTGTCCCATCAGTTACAAGTCATAGCATGCTAAGTCAGACCACTTTGAAGACTTTTGGAAAGTTTTGTGGATGAATCTTGAAAGCTTTATGTGGAGTTACAGTCAAAAATTTTGGGGATCAGAAGTTGTTTAATAATAAGCTTACATACAACAACAGTAGAATCTCGACTTTGTCAAGCCAACATAAAATGTTGCTGCCACTTGTTTGTGATGGTAAGGCAATTTGAAAAAAATCTTCACAGTAATTTGTTTGGTTGTGTGCTAGATGTGGGTAATTATTTTGTGTTTTTTTAAAGAGAAAGTCAATGGATGAACGTGCTGCACCATCAGGTGAACATTGCAGCTGTTGCTTTGGTGTAATGTTTGTCAGATGTAAAGTCTTTACCTTTTACACACACCATAATTTTGCCTGTGATATTTAAACAATGTATATAGGGTGACAAATGTAGTTCATTTAATACAATTGAAATATTTGTAATAATTATAACATGAGAGTAAACACATTAAAGAAACTGTACAGTCTCATTTTTTATAAAGCCCATACAGAAAGGCATTTAACACTACGCATAAACCCGGGTAATCTTCATATCTAAATACTTCTTTTAAGCCCACGTGGAGATAAGTTAAAATCTGGGGCCTCATTTATAAAGCGTGCGTACGCACAGATTTGATCGTAAAGTGTGCGTAGGCAAAAATCCACGGCAAAGTCCATATTTATAAAAACTGTCTTTGACGTGGAAAAGTGCTTAGCGCCACGTCAGAGTCTGAGCAGACGTACGCTCTTTTGCTTGTCTGATTGCTGCAGGTTTTTGGAAATATAAGCCATTCTTGCTGTTTGAAATTGGGTTTAAACATTGACAAGCGCTCTTGTATATGTCTGACATTAATTACGCATCATTTAAAGGCGGAGATCTAATACTGCTCGGCTGCGCGCACAAGTTCAAGTTCATTTGCGATTTATGGATTTGAAAGAGGTACGCGCGTTTTCTGCGCGTACGTTCGGTTTATGAATCATACGTACGCATTTTTGTTAAATGATCGTAAGATTAAATGTAGGATGGTTTTTACGCAGCATTTTATAAATGAGGCCCCTGATGTTTCACAATGTACATTACTAATCCTTGGGTTACCACATGTATATTTGCAGTGTCAACAGTCACAACTGGATAAACAAAGCGATCTATTTCGACCTCACTCAGACCGTCACCACGGTCTTATCCTGAATGACGCCATTCTTCCGCCTATCCTCGAGACCTAATATCAACAATGTCAGGTGACTGACCCTAGGTTGGCTATATAACATCCGGATGAACCAACCACTTCCTCTTGCCTTTCTCGCCTCATCTGAGACCGAAGCGGTAGAGCGCATTTTTTGAACCTATTTACAGGAGAAGACTAAACGTTTCAATCCGTCACGTTTTTTCGTGCAGGTGCTTTATGTCCCTGAGGATTGCGAGGGATTTCTTCTCATTTATCTATCTCGGCGCGTTGTTGGAACGCTAGTCGGTGAGTATTTCTCTTTAAGTTTTATAGTTTGTTTTTCAGGTGCTCTGTCGTCAGCTGTTCGCAGCAGACAGTAGTTTTTCCATCACAGTTTACTGCGTGTACGCACGTAGAATGATGGATATATAATTTTCCTAAGACCTTATGATTTTCAAGCAGTTTTGTTCGCAAACTCAATTTGAATTGATTACGAGCGGTGATTCGTCACAATCAATATTATAATGGTATACGGTTAATTATATTATTTAACTAACACCAAGTAGTTTATTTTTCAAAATTACAGTTTATAAATAGATAAATAAAATAAAGTTTATTTCTGCCAACCTAAGAGCTCTGTTCGCAGACTTAAAGGGTGATTTAATGAAGGGTGATTCGTCACAATCTATTTGTTAATTTCATGTTATTTGTGTTTGTTAACTAAATACCAGACAGTTTATTTTGAGATTTTGTTTATCTTCAATCAGTAAAAATACTGTGATTTGTTACAGCTAATTGTTGCTGTTTCTTTCATATCTTAGACTGTTATCATATTAAGTGAACTCTGACTTCTCATCATGAGTCACTCAAAATGTAGATTTTGTCCATCGGTTATGCACCCACTGGATGGGCACCGGGAATGCCCCTCCTGTTTGGGTATGCAGCATTTATTAGATGACATTGAAAGCCCATGTGCAGGTGCAAAGGAGCTTTCTTTACAAGAAAGAATACAGAGAGCAAGACATTCAACTGGTGGCAGTAAAGTGATTCCCAGTGGGTCTTCTCTAAAGCGTAAGAGGCCTGATATGTCCACTGTATCCTCATACTCTGACACGCCTCAGGATAAAAGGGAGAGTGCTGCGGCAACTCAAGAGCCCAAAGATGACACACAATTACATATTTTGGCAGCATTACGTGACTTAGCTAGTAAGCTTGAAACGTGTAGTTCTCCAGTTAGCACACAACCATCTGTACTAACTGTTGCACCCTCTCTCAGAGATGATTTAACATCATGTCAGGAAGAGAGGGAGGATTCTATGGATGCTGTATCACTCCACGCTAATAATTCTCTGTATGGTAGTGAGGGGGATGCTGAAGAAAATGAGGAAGAGGAGTCTAAGTCAGACATTTCAATAGGGAATCCCCGTTGTCCTGGTAAAGAATGTCAAAAGACTGATCGATTAATGAGCCAAGCGTATAATGCAGCTACCTGGGCCGCTCGATCAGGAAATGCTTTGGCAATAGTGTTGGCTGCCTTAAGGAAAGTTGTCAATACAGAAGAGCGTGATGTCATGAACCTAATTGACACATCACTTATCACACATTCGCAGCTTACCAGGGATATTGGAGCATCTATGTCTTCAGCAATTTTAGCCAGAAGACCGATTTGGTTGGCTCAAACAGATTTGCCTGAGACTATTAGGAGAGAACTGACTAGTATGCCAGTGGTTCCAGGACGGGTATTTCACACTGATTCCCAGTCCTTACTGGATACTGCTGACCAGGCAAGACGCAGAAGAGAATCGGTTTATTCAAACATTTGGTGGACCTACTAGATATGGCCATAGAGCTGCTCATTCCTTTCAGCCCTCACGCTTTCCTCATTCAGAGCCTTGGGGGCATGACAGAAGGCGGGCTAGGGGTTACCAGTCCCATGACAGGGGAACTAGACCGTTTTACCAAACTCCCCAAATGGACCAGTCCCACACTCCAGGTAGGGGAGGACCTCTTAAAAGGCGACCTACCAAGGGTTTCAAACCCAGAGGAGGCCATGCATAGCAGTCTCGGAGTCGCCGGAGGATGCTCCCAACTATGTTGGGAGAAAGTAACATCAGATCCTTGGGTTCTAGATACCATCAGGAAAGGATACAGGATACAATTCCGGCGACGTCCTCCTACCTTTTCAGGGGTTCACATGACTATAGTCAGAGACCCAGCCCAGGCAAAAATCTTGACCAACGAGATCATGGTCTTACTACAGAAAAAAGCAATTGTACAGATAAACACAGACAAACAGCTAACTGGGTTCTATTCGAAATATTTCCTAGTACCCAAGAAAGATGGCGGGCTTCGACCCATTCTGGACTTACGACAACTGAACAAATACATAAAGGTATTACCCTTCAAGATGCTGACTACAGTGCAAATTCTGGAATCCATAGAACTGGGAGAATGGTTCACTTCCATAGATCTGAAGGATGCATACTTCCAGATACCCATCTGTCAGGATCATCACCCGTTTCTTCACTTTGCTTTTCAAGACCGGGTTTATCAGTTCAGGGTCCTCCCATTTGGCCTGTCTCTGTCTCCAAGGGTCTTCACCAGGGTGGTCTCAACAGCTCTTCGTCCTCTTCAGTGTGCAGGTTTGAAAATTTTGTCATACCTAGACGACTGGCTAATTTGTGCTCCTTCCCGCAGTCATGAAGGACACAGAAATAGTTCTTCAACATGTCCAATCTCTTGGCTTCAAAGTGAACTGGGAAAAGAGCAATCTAATTCCCAGACAACAGACAGTGTTTGTGGGAATTTCGCTGGATTCCAGACTGATGACTGCATCGTTATCACCCCAGAGGGTGGAACAATTGCTACGTCTAGCCCAGTCATTTCGCCTGAACAAGAAAATAAAGTTAATTCAATTTCAGCGATTGTTGGGTATGATTGCAGCAGCAGCAGTTGTGATTCCACTCGGCCTCCTCAAAGCACGTCCTCTACAGCGGTGGCTGAACAATTTTCAATTACACCCCAAATTGCACAGACATGTAAGAATAAAGGTCACACAAAAGTGTATCCAAATGTTACGTCCTTGGAACAGCAATGTGTTGCTATCACAAGGGGTTCCCTTAGGCAACATTCCAGCGAGGCGGTCTGTGATAACAACAGATGCCTCTCTAGCAGGATGGGGACCAGTGTGGGAAGGCAGGTCCATCAGGGGTCTCTGGGAATCTCCTTGGACCTTGGAGCACATCAATGTGTTGGAACTCAGGGCAGTGCATCTCTCCCTGAGAGCTTTTCTCCCGTTATTACAGAACAAACATGTCTTGATAAGAACAGACAACATGTCTGCTGTGTACCACATCAATCACCAAGGCGGCACAAGATCAGCACGATGCCTCCAGGTGGCAAAGAAACTACTTTCCTGGGCATTTCCGAAACTCCAGTCACTCAGGGCAGTATATATTCCGGGAGTAGCAAACAAAGCTGCAGACTTGTTCTCCCGAACCGGAGCTCTCCCGGGGGAATGGCGTCTCCATCCCGAAGTGGTGAGGCTCATATGGGGTCAGTTCGGTGTGCCGAAGATCGACCTGTTCGCAACGGCCGAGACAACCCATTGCAATCTATGGTACTCCTTGAACAACCAGGGGGATCCCTTGGGGATCTCAAGAATGGCCCGAAGGGTTGTTGTACGCTTTTCCTCCCCTACCTCTGATTTCGCTGGTGCTCAGGAGGATAGCATTGGGCCATCACAAAGTCTTACTTGTAGCCCCGAGGTGGCCGAAGAAGCATTGGTTTCCGGCCCTTGTACATCTGATCCAAGGTCACCCTTGGCAGTTACCGAAGAGAGCCGATCTCCTCTCCCAAGCGGAAGGCCAGATTTGGCACCCCAGACCAGAGATGTTACAACTATGGGTATGGCCCTTACTAAGTCCCTCTCTAAAGACTTAGATGAAGCTGTGTTAAGGACAATAAATAGTTCTAAAGCACCCTCAACATGGAGTAATTACTTTAGCAAGTGGCGAATATTTTCAGCATGGTGTCAAGACCATCAACTAAATTCAGCCGATTGTGACACCAGTATGGTTTTACGGTTTCTTCAAACATTACTGAGCTCCGGGAAATCGGTCAATACCATAAAGGTCTACATTGCAGCTATTTCCCACTTCCACACATTAATAGATGGTGTAAGTGTTGGTAAACACCCCTTGGTATCTCGATTCCTTAAGGGTGCACATCGTTTAAACCCCGGGAGATTTATGAGATCTCCTACTTGGGACCTTACCATTGTTTTACATTCTCTGACCAAAGCACCTTTTGAGCCTTTGGAAGAAACTGATCTTAAGTTGTTGACATGGAAGACTGTTTTCCTCCTGGCGATATGTTCAGCCAAGAGAGTTGGTGAATTGCATTCCTTATCAGTCAGTGAAGACTGCTTGAGATGGAAGGCAGAAAGAACAGGGGTTTTTCTTTGGCCAAATCCATCATTCCTACCCAAGGTTCTTAAGCCTAGTACAGTAAATCAGGTAATTGAGCTTGATGCTTTCCAACCTGACCCTCTTTGTTCAGGTACAGGGTAAGATAATTATACCTTATGTCCTGTTAGAGCGTTGCACATATACATTGAGCGCACTCAACCATTGCGGCACGCACACACACAACTATTTGTATGCTTTGACAAGAATTATACAGGTAAACCTGTGTCTAAGCAACGTTTGTCTCATTGGATTGTTGATACAATTTCACAAGCGTATTTCAGCCAAGGTCTGCCCATTCCTGGTGAGCTGGTTGCTCATTCTACCAGGAGCATGGCTACTTCCTGGGCAGCACTCAAAGGAGTGGCACTCTCAGACATTTGTGCTGCAGCCTCTTGGAGTACTCCATGTACGTTCACAAAGTTTTATAGGATTAATGTGGCAAATCCTAACTCTTTTGGGTCTACTGTTTTATCTGTAGCTAAACTACCAGGGTAGGGAAAAGATACTAATCCCTCGTGACCCTGATGTTATAAGTCATCCAGGATAAGACCGTGGTGACGGTCTGAGTGAGGTCAAAATAGATCGTAAGTTATGTCCATAACTATGGATCTATGAGACAGAACGATGACCGTCACCATCTCTTGTCACTCGGGACGAGCTGGGGCATTCCAGGCAAGAGGAAGTGGTTGGTTCATCCGGATGTTATATAGCCAACCTAGGGTCAGTCACCTGACATTGTTGATATTAGGTCTCGAGGATAGGTGGAAGAATGGCGTCATTCAGGATAAGACCGTGGTGACGGTCATCGTTCGGTCTCATAGATCCATAGTTATGGACATAACTTACGTTATCAAACTGACTGAATACACTGTGTGACAGATAACTATCTTGCGCTTTCACATCCATGAGTAAAAGGTTAAAGCATAATTACTCCTTGAGATGTTTTTACTTCAGCCATTTTTCGTAACCAATTAAAGGGGCCATGGCATGAAAATCTGACTTTACCCTAACCCTAACCCTTCTAGTGTGGCAAACACTGTAGCAGTATTGCTACATCATTAAATTCTACCTGATAACATAAATCCAAGAATTCCTCCATATAGTTTTAATAGGGCGGTTGCCTTGGCGTAGCTGTAGAAGAGTTACTCCTGGGTTCATTATTGGTCAAGCTTTCTGTAATAATTCTCCATTGAGAGGTGAGCGATTTGAGAACCCAAATGCAGTTTATTAATTCATATAGATGAACTTGGCTTGGCATGGCATGGCTACTACAAAAACATGGTTAATTTTTGTAAGGGCATAGTTAAAACTAGAGAATACTATACTTTACTACAGAAATTATACTAGGTGTTCATATAGCTCAGTTAGTGGAGCATTGCATTAGCAGTGCAAAATGTTTGTTGGTTTGATTTCAGGGAACACACACACTGACATAATTATTAAAAATGCATGCCTGAAATGCACTCTTAAGTAGATTTGGATAAAAGCATCTGCCAAATGTATAAATTAATATTGTATTATATACTGCATTTTTTTCTCTTTTAAGTTAAAATGAAAGGCAATGTTTGTGAACATTCATTTAATGATTCCTCATTGCATTTTAAAGCCACAATGTACAGAAAATCACACAAAAACATTTTAGATTACTAAACCTAAAAATAACAAATGTGATCCTACCTGGGAAGTCCAGCTACAGTTCAGCGATTTTATTTTAAATTTTAGTGCATCAAAGTAGTCATGACCAAAAAAAGACAAATTACATTTCATTTATGATTGTTAAATGAAAGCTTTACGTACAATTCCTTAAATGTTATTTTATAACAAGAAAAATACTCGAATTAATGATTTTATATATAATGATTATACGCTTTATTGCTTTGCACAGAAATACCTGTTTGCTTACTTTGACTTTGATCATTTCTGTATTTACTTTAGGTACAGAAACACATGATGATTCCTATATCATTTGTTTCAGGAATCTCTTTTCTATCATTTAAAAGTGAACACCAACCATAATATTAAATTTCAAGAGAGACAATCATGTCAGGCATAAATATAGGTTCTTAATTCGGTGCAGATATTTTTTGTGTCATCAACAAAATTTCAGGAGAATCTTAACTGTTTTTTGTATCTTAACTTTTGACAAGATAACCACCCTGTTTTTAATTTATTTTAAATGTTGAAAAAATCAGTTAATGATGTTTAGTTTGATGAACTCCTAAATATGATCTAAAATATGACAAGCAGTGCACCTAGCATGTTCAGCTAAATTGCATGTGCCAGTACGCAACAGTGCAACACCGATACAACGAAAACAATCAAAAATTTACAGACTTAAATTAGATCAGAATTTTCCTTTATAATACATAAAAAACATTATCTATACTGTTACTTCACACAGTTTCACTGATCCAGAATAAACTCTAAACCCAGGATAGAGAGGTTGAGTGAATGTGGTGTTGACTCTGTGGATGAGGGTCATTGTGTCAGAGACGCTGTAGAAGGACAGAGATCCTGAACTGTGATCCACATAAACTCCTATTCTAGAAGATCTGAGCACTACTGGGAGTTTAGTCTCATGATAATTGTGATAGAATGAACATCTGGAGCCCCAGCAGTACAAACTCCAGGACTGATCATTACGTCCAAACAAACTCTTATAACCTTTCCTGTTGATGCTCTTATATGACACTGATATTCGCACATTTCCACTCCCCTCAACCTCCCAGTAACAGCGTCCACTCACACTCTCACTACATAACCTGAGCAAAATAATCAAATCTGTCTGGATGATCAGGATACGGCTGCTCTGTGTCAGTGTCAGTAATCACTGTGTTCCCCTCAGACAGACCGAGACGTTTATGTGCTGTGTTTGGCTCTGCAGAAATCGGAAGATAACCTATGGAGACAAAAGAATATTTGAATGTATTTCAATAATTAAATTAAAACTTTAAAAAAGGCCTAATTTAATATTTGTATGGACCGTAATTGTGTAAAGATTGTATCAGAAATTAAAATAATTTACAGAAAGAATCTGACTACACCTAACTTACTGTTACAGACAGTTTGTGGTTATGAATGTGTATTAATTGTTAAAATCGCTCTGTTTGCACAGAAGTTATACATTTTGTTTACAAGTTTTATTTTTCAAACTGATTTTGTTTTGTATAAGAGTCTTCAAGTCAAGCAATTTTATTTCATAATTAAATGTTTTAATGAAAATAACTAATTTTAATAGCATGCAAAATCAGAGTTTTTAATTAAATGTCTGTTCTCATGTTCCTTTGTGGAAAAGCATATTTCTTAATTTTTTCTGTAAATTTAAGTAATGACTGAACATCATTATAGTTGGAGTTTAACGTGCACACTTTGGCACGTTAAAATGACAGCTGGGACACCCTACGGACTCGTAGACTAAGCGAGCATGCGCATTTTAGGGCCACGAGACTGAAAGTCCACATGAAGTGCCCCATTTGGGACAGGGCCATAGACTATTTTTTTCCCAGTCCTTTGTCAGCTCAAATGTTGTTTCATGCGTTTTATGCTAAAGTTTGCCTGTTTAGTTGCTTTGTCAAGTTCCATGTTCATTGTCATCCAAGGTTAGTCTCCGAACTTTATTCTTTAAAGGAAGCAAATTATAATTTTATGTTGTTTTAAGACTAGGGGAGTTTAAAATGCACATTATCACTGTTCCTCACTTGTGAAATTTGTTTCAACATTTAGCTTAAAAGTATATCTTTTAATACTTGTGTATTATTTGCTTATACTCACATTGTAAGAACTGTTCCCTGGTATTAAGTTCAGGGGAGGGAATGATGTCAATATACTTTACTATGGGAAGAAACATAAATATTTATTTAATTAAATTGTATTTATTTAGCATATACAAATACTGCATAATATGTGCCTGATTTTTCAGAAAAATAGGTGCATTACCTCTGTCTGATATTTTTTCAATTTCTTGCCCACAGAAATCTTCCAGTTTCTCTCTCAGATGAGACACAGATTTTACTACATCATCAAAAGAGAGGAGAGAACTGACAGTGATGTTGAGTGAGTCTGAAGATCCAGGAGGAACAGAGAGAGACTGAAAATTCTGCAAAAACACCAAGACAAACAACACATTTAATAAAATATAACCACAGTAAAACATGCTCTTCACTAACTAAACACCACTGTACTGTTTTTCTGATCTCTGTTACCTGGAGGAAATTGATGTGATCATCTGTATGTGAAAGCTGCTCCAGCTCAGCGTCTCTCCTCCTCAGATCATCAATCTCCTGCTCCAGTCGCTTCAAGAGTCCTTCAGCTTCACTCACTGCAGTCTTTTCCTGATCTCTGATCAGCTGTGTCACCTCAGATCGTCTTCTCTCAATGGATCGGATCAGTTGAGTAAAGATCCTCTCAGTGTCGTCCACTGCTGTCTGTGCAGAGCGCTGTTAGGACACACAGAGAGAGGAGCATTAGAATCAGCAGCATTCACTCAGCTCTTACTGGTACATCACACAGTCTGTTACACACAGTGAACTTCAGTGAAAGTCATCCAGCACTGAACTCCTCACTGACTGATTGGATGAGAGTCCTAACTGAGTCTGAAACAGATCTGAAACAGCAGACAGCAGTTGTTCTTCTGATCAAAACTCACCTTATGAGTCTCCACAGCATCTCTCAGCTCCTGAAGCTTCTTCTGACTCTCCTGGATTCTCTGCTGGGATTTTCTCTGTGTTTCCTTTAGTTGTTTCTGTTAAATGTGGAAATAAGAATAAACCAGATACTGTGCATGTAGCTAATGTGATCACCAAAGAACATTTATTATAGAGCAGAACTGATCACATAAACAAAACCACTCAATGTTCTCAGCTCTCACCTGTTTCTCAGTCCTCTCTGTTGCAGCTGATACAGTCTTATGTTCATTGTGTTCATCCACCATACACAGATAACATATACAGAGTTGATCAGTACGACAGTAAATCTCAAGTACTTTATCATGTTGAGGGCAGATCATCTCCTGAAGTCGTCCAGTGGCGTCTATCAGGTTGTGCTTCTTGCCTTTGAAGAATTTCTCATGTTGTTCAAGATGATTTTGACAGTAAGAGTTCAGACACACCAGACAGGACTTGACAGCTTTGTGTTTTCTCTCAGTACATACGTCACACTCCACATCTCCAGCTTCAGCATAACAGTGATCAGGACGAGCAGTTTGTAGTTTAGTCTTCTTTAGTTTCTCCACCACTTCAGCCAGCATGGTGTTTTTACCTAAAACGGGTCTTGTAGTGAAGGTTTGTCTGCATTGAGGGCAGCTGTAGTTTCTCTTCTGATCATCCTGATCCCAGCAGTCTGTAATACAGCTCATACAGTAACTGTGTCCACAAGGAATAGCCACAGGATCCTTCAGTAGATCCAGACAGATTGGACAGATGAACTGATCCTGAGCCAAAGAGACACTCGCTTCTGCCATTTTAGAAAAGAAGAAACATGCAAAAACCTGACCGTTATTTAGTTTCAGTTTCCCTGAACTCGAGAACTTCCTGGGTGTGTTTATGAAATGTGTGCAAACATGAGTCCCAGTCATATAATAGAGTCCACTAGATGTCAGTCTCATACAGAAACTCACAGAGACATTCACAGTGAACACATGTTTGGACATCAGCTTTACATTTTAGAATAATTACTTGATATTAAGCTGATAATAGGAATTATCCTGAGTTTTTTTTTAATCCCAAAGGGGACAAAAACTGATAGTTTAAACAACACTTTTGATAAATCATCTTCTAAATGTGTTCATGTAATTTTGTCTGTAAAACTGGAAGCCCACAGAGAAAAGAATGAATGAATCTTATGAAGAGTGTTATAGCTGTGTTACTACTGAATCAGAATGTGAGTCTTTAAATATATCTTAACCATAGCTGGATGTTTGAGCGATATGATCTTCAAATTAATGTCTTTTGTCTTCCAGGTACAAAGAAGGCCATATGGATCTGAACTAACCTGAGAGTGAGTAAATTATTTAAGATTTATTAATTTTGAACATTTATGCACCTGTTGTGCAAACAGGTGCCAGTGATAAAATAAATATATCCACAATGTGACAACATCATACGGAGACTAAAACTGCAGTGAGACACTAGAAGCTCAATGTCATCTCAATCTGTATTGCGTACACCTTTACATTTGTGTTTATCAAGATAATACATTCACCTACATCTAAGGAAAAAAAAGAGTCCAAGAATAATGACTCAGTTAATTCAATTTATTGAGTAAAACAACCTTATTCATTAATACTTTACTGCTATAGTGTGTTTAATATTGACATTATTTCTACACCCCATGATGCTTTGTGTGAATTAGGGGAGTAATTTTTGTTTTGACATCAACAATGCTTTATTTGCATTGTCTTTAGTCATTTATTTACAACAAGATGTGGATTCAAAGTCTGACAGATCCTATAAGGACATCCGCATGCCATCCACTCCTTTATAGAGAAATGGGATGAGAAGTAAAAAAGTTGCTGCTTATAACTTACAGTTTATTTATCTACTGTGTTTATTGAGTTGTTTGTGATGGTAAGGCAATGAGCAATTTGAAAAGCTCAGAGGCTTATCCATGCCTTGGAAATTACAAGTATGAAGCATAACTCATGTACAAGAAAAAAATCTATAAACTAATGTAGTATTACTATTATATACTGCAATATACTTCGAACTTCTAAATTCTAATGAATAGCATGCTACAGAATTTTTTCATGTGGGGCAGGGTAACAACGGGGTTTAACACAGACAAAGATAACCCGGTGTCAAAAGCACATTGTAAAAACCATAGACAGTAAAAGAAATGGACACAGCAACCCCATTGGATTCAACGGAGACAAGTGAAGTCAATTAGAAGCACGCACTTCCTGGGGGTCGAGCGTACTGCGCAGACTCAAACTGAGCTTTATGACGTAGATGTCACGTGAGCAACCTGTCTGACAATTGTAAGTCTTCTAATAGCCGTGCCACGAGAAATCTGAATCACCCACCAAATCTTGCAGAGACGGCGAGCGTGAACAGGAGCAAATTTTGATAAGTATTCTGATTAATAATCTCCCTTTGAATTTATGTCTCCACGTCCACCCGACTGCCTCATAGACAGTAAAAGATTGCCTACGAGCTTCTCCTCCTGTCCATACGGTAATTTCTCTACTGTGCGACAGAGAGTCGCTGGTTATGACGCAATTGTTAGCCTATTTTTACAAAAACTGCTTCTAATGGGCCATGACGTAAGATACATGGTAATGGAGCCTTTTATACATTTTCGTGTTTCTTTAGAAATAATTAATGGAAAGATTAAGTCTTTAAACGCCTCAGATGTAAAGTTATTCGCTGTCAAAACGACGGCAAAATGAATGGGAGTCAATGGAATGCTAACAGCAGGTGGGGGTCCGCTAAGCAATGGTGGCACCCGGGGAAGCTTCAATAAAATTTTAAACCCTGCACCCCTGGTAAAAAAACCCAAAGTGTACTAAAACTAAAATATTTGTAGAATCCTGTATTATAGCCAACTGTTGGATCATACAGTTTCACTGATCCAGAAATGTTAAACCCAGGATAGAGAGGTTGTGTGAATGTGGTCTGGACTTTGTGGATGAGGGTCATTGTGCGAGAGACGCTGTAGAAGGACAGAGATCCTGCACTGTGATCCACATACACTCCTATTCTAGAAGATCTGGACACTACTGGGAGTTTAGTTTCAATGTAATCGTGAAAGAATGAATAAGTGGAGTCACAGCAGCACAAACTCCAGGACTGATCATTCCATCCAAATCTACAATCATCACCCCCTCCCTTCCTGCTGATGCTCTTATATGACACTGATATTTCCACCTCACCACGCCACTCAACCTCCCAGTAACAGCGTCCCCAAACACTCTCACTACACAACACCTGATGATAATCCTCAAATCTGTCTGGATGATCAGGATACGTCTGGACTCTGTTAGTGTCAGTAATCACTTTGTTGTCATCAGATAGTTTGAGATACTCATTTGCTGTGTTTGGATCTGCAGTGATCTGACGATAATCTATGGAGACAAAGAATATAATCTGTAAACAAGGAATCTGAATGTCAATAATTATTATTCTGACATCTCATATGAGACATTAACATTCATCCCAAAATTACAAAAATATGAATGTAAGTTTCTTCTCTGACACGTTACAGCTGTAATACGTAACTTTTTGTTAAACGCTTAATCAGTGTTCAAAAAGGATAACGTTTTTGGTTTTTGCGGTTTAACTGGCATAATTTTCTTTGATGCTTCAACTTCTTTTCACAACTTTATGACATATGAAGAGTTTCGTTGCAAAACGAGATAAATCAATTTTTTTACATTTTTGTCAAAACATGTTTATTATTATGTTATCATGTTATTAATTTGTTTTATGGTGCTACTTAGCTGTATTTTTTAAGTTATGAAGGTTTAAATCAAAACAAACCAACTGCAGTTGAATTGATATTACAGTTTTTTATATCTCAGCTAATAATAAACAGAAAATTGTATAATTGACACACAACTGATTTATGTTGGGTAAATTGGGCAAACCACAGCTGATTCCAGTCTGGCTTAGACTCAGTGGCAGGGGTTATTCCTATTACATTGACACTTATACAGTAAAAGGAGGACATTAAGGATAGCAGGAGCAGTGAGAGGTTCAGGAGCAGTGAGAGATGCAGTGAAAGGTGCAAGACAGTGAGAGGTGCAGAGCAGTGAGAGGTGCAGTGAGAGGTCCAGGAGCAGTAAGAGGAGGGCCAGGGAGAAGAGCAGGCCCAAGGAGAGGACAATGTAGAGGTGTAAGAATGTGTGGTGATGGTGGTAGTGGAATTCCAAGGGCTGCAAGAACAGTAGTCAGTGATGAAATTCAGAGAGGCTGGTGAAAGAGTGCCTCCATTATACGCATCTGTCAACAAACCAACAGGTAAGTATTGCATTTTACATGGATTTTTTTTATTCTCACTTGACATGTCATTGTCAATAAGGTCATACAGTAATATGTAGAATTTTTTGTCCCCAAAAATGCAACGTCTTACATCCTCTGGGGAAAGAGGAAAGCTCCTCAAAAATGATCAAGATCAATACTGTAAAACTTTTTCTGCTCTATCATATTGTGTTTCTACTTTTCCTCCTGTAGTCAGACACACAGTTCCCAACCAATACATTTAGCGTAAAAACGGTGGATTGTATGCAAATACCTGTAAAACTGAAACATTAAAGTCTATGCAGTTTTTGTAATCTCAACAATAGCCAGTATTTTGAAACCTGGTGTACTTTAATTGATTGCATGTACCTTGTGAAGTGAAAAGAAGTGTTATTCTTTGAAAGAATAATTTCTTTTTGAGTCAGATTTCCAGTGTTTTGGTAAAGTTATTATGTGCAGAGAAAGATGTGTTCTGTTTTGAAATAAAGAGTTAGTAAATATTTAACAAAATTTGTTTTTGAGAAGAAAATTATGCATTTGGCCAATTGTGTCTTGTAGGTGAAAGTCTGTGTTAAGTGTTTAGAAAAAGTATCTGAAGTATGGGTAAGCGCTTGTTAGCGATTGAAAAAAACTGTAATTGGAATGCACAACCAAAAAACGAGATTTCTGAACAGTTAAAAAAACGGATTTATCTCGTTTTGCAACGAAACTCTTCATTTTGTGAATACATATTTAAACATTCTGAGATACATAAAAACTGTATTTTGTGTTTGAGATGGAAAGTTCGTTTCACTCTTTATTTATGCTCCATGGACCAGACCTTGGTTTATATGTAGAAATTTTCAGTTTTATAATGGATTTACTTTTATTTTTTTTTTACAAACAAAATGAAAAAAGTTATTTCTTATTTTCCCATTCATTCAAAACATATTTTTTTCTTTTCCCCATTCATTTTCAATGTGGGGTCATTTTTACCCCAAACACCTTTTTGAACAACCAAATCAAGCCTAGTTTTTTTGTGCATGTTTAGATAGATTAATTAGGAAAAGTCACAGAGTTTCATGTCTCTGAGATGAAGGTAACACTTTTAGATAATGAAGGAAAAGGCCAGAGAATCAAATTATAATTTTATGTTGGATTAAGATTGTGGGGTTTAAATTGCCAAAGGAATTTTTGATCACTTCTAATATTTTTTCAGCATTTATCTTAAAATTATCTTCAGTACTTGTGTATTATTTGCTGATACTCACATTGTAAGAACTGTTCCCTGGTATTCGGTTCAGGGGTGGAAATAATGTCAATATGCTTTACTATGGAAACATACATATTCATTGTAAATAACATGTAAAAACTTTAAATAATGACATATTTTATATATTTTGATTTAGCAAACACAAATACTTCATAATGTGTGCCTAATGTTTTAGAAAAATAGGTGCCTTGCCTCTATCAGATATGCTTTCTATTTCTTCTCTGCAAAAATCCTCCAGTTTCTCTTTCAGATGAGATAAAGATTTTCCTACATCATCATAAGAGAGGAGAGAACTGACAGTGATGCTGAGTGAGTCTGAAGATCCAGGAGGAACAGAGAGAGACTGAAAACTCTACACAAACACAAAGACAAACAACACAAACATTGAATAGAAAATATAACCACAGTAAAATATGCTCTATAGTTACTAAACACCACTGTATTGTTTTTTACCTGGAGGAAATTTATGTGATAATCGGTGAGTAAAAGCTGCTCCAGCTCAGCGTCTCTCCTCCTCAGATCATCAATCTCCTGCTCCAGTTGCTTCATGAGTCCTTCAGCTTCACTCACTGCAGCCTTTTCCTGATCTCTGATCAGCTGTGTCACCTCAGATCGTCTTCTCTCAATGGATGTGATCAGTTGAGTAAAGATCCTCTCAGTGTCGTCCACTGCTGTCTGTGCAGAGCGCTGTTAGGACACACAGAGAGAGGAGCATTAGAATCAGCAGCATTCACTCAGCTCTTACTGGTACATCACACAGTCTGTTACCCACAGTGAACTTCAGTGAAAGTCATCCAGCACTGAACTCCTCACTGAATGATTGGATGAGAGTCCTAACTGAGTCTGAAACAGATCTGAAACAGCAGACAGCAGTTGTTCTTCTGATCAAAACTCACCTTATGAGTCTTCACAGCATCTCTCAGCTCCTGAAGCTTCTTCTGACTCTTCTGGATTCTCTGATGGTATTTTCTCTGTGTCTCCTTCAGTTGTTTCTGTTGGACATGGAAATAATGATAAACAAGATAAACTGTTCATTTAGCTGTAGTGTAATTATGAAGAAACATTTATTATAATGCAGAACTGATCACATAAACAAAACAATCCGATGTTCTCAGCTCTCACCTGTTTCTCAGTCCTCTCTGCTGCAGCTGATACAGTCTTATGGTTTTTGTGTTCATCCACCGTACACAGATAACATATACAGAGCTGATCAGTACGACAGTAAATCTCAAGGGCTTTATCATGTTTACGGCAGATCATCTCCTGAAGTCGTCCAGTGGCATCTATCAGATTGTGCTTCTTCCCTTTGAAGAATTTCTCATGTTGTTCAAGATGATTTTGACAGTAAGAGTTCAGACACACCAGACAGGACTTGACAGCTTTGTGTTTTCTCTCAGTACAGACGTCACACTCCACATCTCCAGGTTCAGCATAACAATGATCAGGACGAGCAGCTTGTAGTTTAGTCATCTTCAGTTTCTTCACCACTTCAGCCAGCATGATGTTTTTACCTAAAACAGGTCTTGTAGTGAAGGTCTGTCTGCATTGAGGGCAGCTGTAGAATCTCTTTTGATCCCAGTAGTCTGTAATACAGCTCATACAGTAACTGTGTCCACAGTTAATGGCCACTGGATCCTTCAGTAGATCCAGACAGATTGAACAGCTGAACTGATCCTGTGAAACACTTGCTTCTGCCATTTTAGAAAAGAAGACACGTACACACACCTGACAGTGATTTAGTTTCAGTTTCCCTGAACTCGAGAACTTCCTGGTTGTGTTTATGAAAGGTGTGCAAACAGGAGTCCCAGTCATATAATAAAGAGTCCACTAGATGTCAGTTTCACACAGACAGTCACAGAGACATTATTTATAAAGAAAGTGAACACTGGTTTGCATATTAGCTTTACATTTTATAATAATGAATTACCCCCAGTCCTTTTCTAAGGCATGTTTATAAAAGGTGCTTAAACTTTGGCTTTAGCTAAGCCTTGTCTGAGAAACTGAGGTTTTCAGTGCCAAAGTTAAAGGGTTTGTGTCAAAGGGGACAAAAACTGGATGTTTAAACTACACTTAAAATAGCTCTGGATAAAATAATCTTCATGTAAATGTCTGTAAGACTGAAAGCCCTCAGATAAGAGATTAAAAAATTACTATGAAAAGTGTAGCTGTGTTACTTCTGTATCAGAATATATGTGAGGGTTTTAATATATAATCTTAACCACAGCTGGATGTCTGAGCTGTATGATCAAATTATTTTCTTTTTTCTTCCAGGGATGAAAAAGGCCATATGGATCTGAAATAACCTGAGAGTGAGTAAATGATGTAAGAATGTAAACCTCATTGAAGCATGTATGTGCTTGTTATTGATTAAATATTATATAGATTTTCTCTCACTGAGATTTAGGAGACGTGTTGCAAATATAAACCAAGCAGAAAAGTCATAAAAACACTGTTGTGCAAACAGGTGGCAGTGAGAAAATAAATATATCCACAATGTGACAGCATCATAGAGACACAAACTAAGTTTCAGCTGCTGTAATATTGCAGTGAGACACTAGAAGCTCAATGTCATCTCAATCTGTATTGCGTACTGATCTACAGTTGTGTTTATCAAGCTGTTACATTCACCTACATCTGAGGATAAATCAAGAATCAAACAATAAAGACAAGAATAAATGAGAGACTTTATTGAGTAAAACTACAGAATGATACACGGAGTCACAAGTTAGAGAGAGAGAATGAGTGATATATATATATATATATATATATATATATATAACATGGAATAATGTAGTGCACTTAATAAGTTGTGTTCGCTTATATACTGAAGAGAAATTAGCATTTTTTTCTCAGGCTCTTATGTGTAGGTTCATTCACTTTAATGCCAATGAAAAGTTTATTAGTCAGTAACTGAAATGCATTATTTTCACAAATGTCACTTTAGTCATTTTTGGTATTTAACCAATTTGACTGTCTTTCACTGCCAAACCCTCTTCTGTACATGCAAAAATCTTCCTTTATAAAAAGCCTTCAGTCACTCTTCAATTTCCTTTCTGAATAAAAGGTAAAAGTCTTAAAAATGAAGTCAATATCCTAATATCCCTTACGAAAAAGATGTACTTCAAGTTCATTTTATTAAGTATACTTAAGTAATGTTGGAGTATAGTTTTAAGTATACTTTATGTAAGGGTACTAACATCTATGTTCTAGTAGTATACTTGTAAGTGTACTACTTGAATACCACTTGTGACTAAGGCTGCGTCCAAATAACCACACTTGCGGTCTTGGCCAGTTGAAAGTGCGTGCACGCGACAGGAAGTAAGTGTGCAAGACTGTCCCATGTCTTAAAACTGGCAAAGTGCAGTGCCCTTAATGCACACTAAACCCACACTTTCTCGAATACCGCTTCGAAGGGGTATTAAAAGGCTAAGCGTATCCCGTCATGCATCACGTTCAGGATGTAAATCATGAGACTTTTGCCTAAATCTTGCGAGATGTTGCGGAAACTTTTAATTGTAAGTAAATAAATGGATTTTACATATTTTGGTAGTAAAACGGAAAGTGTTCCAAATTTAATTGGTGCAAACATTGTTATGTATTTTGTAAAACATCTGTAACTGCTTTTATAACATTAAAACAACATTAATGGTGTCATTTATTCAGAGAATACTACATAAACAATAAACTTTAATAAATCTACATGCACAAAATTAGCGTCTGAAAGTTTCAGATAAGTGTAGATAATATTCTTTAAATTTATTTATTCATTTGTTTATGTGTTCATTTTATTTAAAGAAAACCCTAAAAATATATTTAAAGTAGCCTAAATAAAAAAATGAATACATTTTGGTGCAAATTGTCTGTCCCATGTGGTGAATAATTTTTACATGCACGCTTGGGATCTTCACGCCCACTAGAACACTTGGGCAAAATATAGGAAATACGTCATGTAAATATTCAAGCGGTCAAGTGCAAAGACCGCAAGTGTGGTTATTTGGACGCAGCACAAATTGGCCCACTTTTTAGTATATAAAAGTAAACTTCTAAGTGTACTATAAGTGTAAGAGTAGTCAACTTTAAGTGCACAAGTACGTTCTTTATTTGTACTGCAAGTGAACTTATAGTTATACTAGTAGTTTTATACTTCAAGTGTATATGCAAATGTTTTGTTAGTGTACTCTAAGTAAACTATAGGTTATTTGTGTGCTGCAGGTATAGAAGTATACTCATAGCACACTTGAATAAATTTATTTTTCGTAAGGGATATTCAGTAAACCTCCTTTAACCGGGCAAAAAACTCTTGCACCTTGACCGTCATGCATTCATTTCCTTTGTCTGTGAACATAGAGGACTTTGTGAAAAAATAGTTGTGGCATTTAATGGATTCTGCCAACAAAGCAGTATTTCCGAATAGCCTGGGATTAAGCAGATTTGAAGTGAAAGTATTTGATGAACGTATAATACGTGCCGAGAGCATTCGGTTATCATTATCTGATTTTTGGCAGAAATGGCGTTTAGCAGCGTTTATATCTGAGCTCTTTAAAGGCTACTTTTTCACAGTCAATGTAGACGATGGGCCAAAGTTATCTCAGAAGAACTTTTATGCACGTGAAAACTAAATACATACACAGTGCAATACTATTTGTATTGTTATTGTCATTTATGCTTCTCTTAAATTATTATTATATTAACTGAGACGATTTATTTATTTGATATAAGACATGTGTTTTACTTGTTTGACAGAAGTTTAGTATTAATAATAATAAAACAATTGAGGCAGGTGTCCCAGACAGAGTATAGATTAAGCAAGGACTAGATATACTTAGATATATTAGAACATTTATGTAGTTTTAACAAACATACCATTACTTGTGTGCATCTTGAGGTTATAAAAATTGTATTTGGGGATGGGCGATAATTTGCATGCGATATCATGCGCATCTCGTCAGTAAAGCCGGTTATTTGATTAGTAATATCACCTGCTATGACAAGCTGGGACATATCGCATACATATCGCAGGCGATATGTGCGCGATAATAAATGCGAAATTGCCCCAACTGTCAGTGAACTACGACTTTGTGTAGTAAATGCCGCTCCATCTAAAGAAATCTCTCTTAAGAAATCGGTTTCACTGAAGAGATGCCCAATTACAATCACATGCAAATTATCGCCTATCCCTAATTGTACTGCTATATTTTAAGGTGTTTTCAGTTCAGACATCTATTTAGTCAGATCACACAGTTTCACTCTTCCAGAAACATAAAACCCAGGATAGAGAGGTTGAGTGAATGTGGTGTTGACTTTGTGGATGAGGGTCATTGTGTCAGAGACGCTGTAGAAGGACAGAGATCCTGCACTGTGATCCACATACACTCCTATTCTAGAAGATCTGGACCCTACTGGGAGTTTAGTCTCAATGTTATTGTGCCAGAATGAACAACTGGAGTCAGAGCAGCACAAACACCAGGACTGATCATTAAATCCAAACCTACAATCATCACGGCCTCCCTTCCTGTTGATGCTCTTATATGACACTGATATATACACCTGACCGCTCCACTCAACCTCCCAGTAACAGCGTCCCCACACACCCTCTTTACACAACACCTGATAACAACCATTGAATCTGTCTGGATGATTAGGATACCGCTGGCCTGTGTAAGTGTGAGTAATCACTCTGTTCCCTTCAGACAGACGGAGACAATTATACAATGTGTTTTCTTCTCCAGTGATCGGACAATAATCTGATGGAGAAATCATATAATATTATCTGTATGCATATTAAAATAAAAAGTCTCTTTTTTAAGGTTTATATGGACAGACATTTTGCGGAGAATATTTCATAGATTACAGTTCATCCTTTAGTTAGAGGAAGAACCTGTTCTAATTGTTATAAACATCATAATCTTGTGTGTGTAACATGTTTGTGAATTATCATCAAAATGATTTTATTTTGTAAAAGATCATAAAACGATTGAGTCATATAAGTGAAAATTAATGTAAGGTGTTGTCAGCTAAATTGGGTCCTCAGGTAAATGCCTAGGGGATTTTATGGTTAAAGGAAAACACCAACGTTTTTTCAGTATTTTACTTATGTTTAGGTTCATTCTATTTAATGGCAATGATAAGGGTATTAGTCAGTAATTGAAATGCCTTATTTTCACAAAGGTCACTTTGGTCATTTTTTTGGTATTCAACCAATTTGACAGCCAAACCCTCTTACCTCAACTTAGACAAAATAATACAAACCTATCTTTTTTCAATGTTTGCAATTAATCTTTGCAGAGTGTGTCGTGAATGTGTTAGCATTTACCCTAGCACCATTCATTCCTTAGGATCCAAACAGGGATGAATTTAGAAGCCACCAAACACTTTCATGTTTTCCCAATGTTTTCCCTATTTAAAGACTGTTACATGAGTAGTTACAAAAGTATGGTGGCACAAAAAAAAAGTTTTTTTAAAGCGGATAAAAATGAGAACTATATTGTATGGCGGAAGAGCACTTAGTTTGAAACAATTTGACCTTGGCGGAGTAACATCATCACTCCTGACTACACCCCCTCGCTCAAACTTCTGTCAATATTACTGCATGCCGAGGTCGAAGTGCTGCAAACGAAGTGCTCTTCTGGCAAACAATATAGTTCTTATTTTTTTCTGCTTAAAAAATCGCCACGTTTTATTTTGTGCCACCATATTTTTGCGCCACAGTCTCTAAATAGAGAAAACATGGAAGTGTTTGGTGGCTTCTAAATTCATCCCTGTTTGGATCCTAAGGCATGAATGGGGCTAGGCTAAATGCTAACACGTTAATGACGCGCTGTACAAAGATTATGTGCATGCATTGAAAAAAAGATGGGTATGTCAGGTCTCCAGACTAACTTTTTTTACTAGGAGCACAGTGGCCCCGAACTGAAAATTTTAGGGGCGCAACCAGAAAATTTAGGGGCGCAACCAGAAAATTTAGGGGCACATACCGTAAATCAACATGCTAACCAAATATTCACATTTCTACTACGTAATACACTGTATTACTAATAAATACTTTGATGATACAGTAGATGCAGAAAGTACAATGTGCTGTTTTAAATTCAGTGTCACATCACAAAAAAAGGTCAAATTTACCGGTCGCACATGTGCGTCTAAAATTCAGTGGCACACTCTCAATGGCAGTCTGGAGCCCTGTATGTATTAATTTGTCCAAGTTGGGGTAAGAACATAGTAAAGTATTGAAAACCGGCGGTGTTTTCCTTACAGGTAGGCGTAGCAGAATGTACAGGTCATAATAAGCATTTCATTTCAATTGGTATTTTTAATTCTATAAATTGTTTAATTTAAAAAATACCAGTTTACAAGAAAAATGCAATAGCTAAGCGTGGTAGATAAAATGGGCCACTTTACAAGTTAACTTTAAATGCACTTTTGTTACAGCTCATGTTGATAACAATATTTAACAAAAAAAACCTTACTAACAAAAAAGAAAAAAAATATATATACTGTATGCCACATTAACTATTTGTAGCCTTGTCTTGAGCTATGCTATAGCTTGTGTGCTTATTTATCATTTGGTGCCTTATTTTGACATTATTAATACAGAAGTGCTTTCAGTGTTGTTCATGTTTTATATTTTCATCAGCATATTAAGATGATATATTACGTAAGTAGCATTAAGTGTTTGTTATTTGTAAAGACTTACATTGTAGGAACTGCTCCTTGGTCTTGGGTTCAGGGGTGGGAATGATTTCAATAACCTTTACTGTGGAAACCAAAAATATATATCTTTATTGTAATTAACATTTATAGATAAACTATATTATATACTACACTGAGATGGTGATATTCTTTGTATTTCTGCAAATATAATATTGTAATTGTATGATGTTTGCCTTATTTGTGATTTTTTTTGCCTTACCTCTATTGGATATCAGTTCTCTCTCTTCTCTGCACAAATCCTCCAGTTTATCCCTCAGATGAGAAACAGATTTCACTACATCATCATAAGAGAGGAGAGAACTGACAGTGATGTTGAGTGAATCTATAGATCCAAGAGAAGCAGAGAGAGACTGAAAATTCTGCAAAAACACAAAGACAACACAAACAATTAATACTAAATATAACCACCGTAAAATATGCTCTTCTCTTTATAAACACCACTGTTGTGTTTATCAGATCTCTGTTACCTGGATGAAATTGATGTGATCATCTGTGTGAGAAATTTGCTCCAGCTCAGCGTCCCTTCTCGTTAGATCATCAATCTCCTGCTCCAGTCGCTTCATGAGTCCTTCAGCTTCACTCACTGCAGTCTTTTCCTGATCTCTGATCAGATGTGTCACCTCAGATCGTCTTTTCTCAATGGATCGAATCAGTTGAGTAAAGATCCTCTCAGTGTTGTCCACTGCTGTCTGTGCAGAGCGCTGTTAGGACACACAGAGAGAGGAGCATTAGAATCAGCAGCATTCACTCAGCTCTTACTGGTACATCACACAGTCTGTTACCCACAGTGAACTTCAGTGAAAGTCATCCAGCACTGAACTCCTCACTGACTGATTGGATGAGAGTCCTAACTGAGTCTGAAACAGATCTGAAACAGCAGACAGCAGTTGTTCTTCTGATCAAAACTCACCTTATGAGTCTCCACAGCATCTCTCAGCTCCTGAAGCTTCTTCTCGCTCTCCAGGATTATCTCCTGGTATTTTCTCTGTGTCTCCTTCAGTTGTTTCTGTGGAAGCAGTGATAAACAGTGAATAAGATATAAATTGAAATTTTGGCTTCATCTTACAATTCATGGAATACTTCAAAAATGAAACACAGCACTCAGTGCTTTCAGCTCTTACCTGTTTCTCGGTCCTCTCATCTTTAGCTGATATAGTTTTGTGAAATTTATGGTTGCCCACCATACACCATAGACATATACATTGCCGATCAGTTTTACAGTAAAACTCTAACAGCTTTTCATGTTGTGGGCAGATCATCTGCTGAAGTCGTCCAGTGGCATCTATCAGGTTGTGCTTCCCTTTGAATAATTTCTCATGTTGTTCAAGATGATTTTGACAGTAAGAGTTCAGACACACCAGACAGGACTTGACAGCTTTGTGTTTTCTCTCAGTACAGACGTCACACTTCACATCTCCAGGTTCAGCATAACATTGATCAGGACGAGCAGTTTGTAGTTTAGTCTTCTTTAGTTTCTCCACCACTTCAGCCAGCATGGTGTTTTTACCTAAAACAGGTCTTGTAGTGAAGGTCTGTCTGCACTGAGGGCAGCCATAGTCTCTCTTCTTATCATCCTGATCCCAGCAGTCTGTAATACAGCTCATACAGTAACTGTGCCCACAGTTAATAGTCACAGGATCCTTCAGTAGATCCAGACAGATTGAACAGATGAACTGATCCTGAGCCAAATAAACATTCGCTTCTGCCATTTTAATGTATGTGGACAAAAATACAAAGACAAAACGTATAACGGTCCAGTTTAGTTTCAGTTTTATATTCCGCGTCTTTTGCGCGCGCAAATACGTTATTTTGAATATAGACAGGGAGTTGAAAATACTTTTCAGAATGCTCGTAATTGGAGGAAAGCGGCGCGGTCTTCTTCTTCTTGTAGTGTTTTATGGCGGTAAAGCGGTTCGGAAATGTGATCCGCCCCTAAACTCAGCAACATCCTGGCTTGAAAAGTGTGCAAATAAGAAAGTCAGTCATGTTAGTCCACTAGATGTCAGACCCGAACTATTTTTTTTTTAACAATAATTGTAATACTGCATTTACAGGTGGATGGGACGTGATGTGAGAATTTTTGGGGTAAGAATAAATGTATTCTTACAGTTTGGTAAATCGCTATGGCAAGTCATGTGTAGTATTAAACCATGTAGGTGTCTAGGTGAATAATATCAGTGTTGATGTTATCACATTTAATCATGCTGGATAAAAGCAACATTAAATTGTACACCGTTTACTTTCCTCAGAAAAAAGTTCTGGAGAGTTTTCGTAATGGACACTGTGGCAAATTTAATTTAAATGAAACTGATGGTGTAACGTTAAAGTCCACCTATTTCATTTCTAAAAAACCACGTTATATTGTGTATTATAAAATCCCTGATAGCACACATACATCTCGAAGACGTCTATTTGATGTCTGCGTTTACATCTGCAAGACGTATTATTTAGATTGTTTGCTAATCTGCAATACGTCCCTGAGACGTTTCCTAAAAGATGTCATATAGACATATTGAAGACGTCTAAAAAACGTTTTTGATTTAAAATGTATGTAAAGCAGCTCTTTCTAAGACCTTTATAAGATGTTTTTACACCAGATGAATTCCAGATCTCCAGATCTTTACCAGACATCTTGCAGACGTACCTGTACTATCTATCTGCGTGGTTTATGGTAAAAAAAAAACACATTATTTTCCACATACCGTACATTTTTGTAGCTCCAGATTTCACTCTCTTTCTGAACAGATTTTAAAAGTTCTATGTCCCTGATTGGCCAGCTAATCTGTACATTGTGATTGGACTGAATACCTCTGATGTCAGCCGTAAATGTGACGCTCTTTACCATGTTTGAAAGATTCGCTCACAATTAGGGATGTTAACAATTTAAGCGATCATTAATTAATTGCAGATAAGAATTAAGTTGATAAAACTTAACAATTTGTCGAATAAGCAAGATCATGCACGTGTGTGCGGGCGCCTGGGCAAAACACATACAGAAACAAAATTAAGCGAGCGCTGAGAAACTAGCCAAGATCACAACCATGGTATACTAGATGTCGCCTTGGCTATGGCAGTTCATTGAACCGAATGTGTCAAATAGAGCCGCCATCTTGAAACAGGGGAGCCCCGCATCAGCGTCATTGTAGGCAATGGTAACGGAAATAAAATCACCATAAATCGTCATGAATGCGATTTTCTAGTTCTTCCTTTGGTTCGTTTCAACAGTCAGACATTGATTGATTCCAAAAAAAATTAAGTTTTGATATTATGAAAATCTACTTTTTCTAACTGTAATGCATAGTGCTAGTAGGCCGTACAGCCATACTAAGCACAAAAGTGCGGCATCGTCCATGAATTCGGAGTACAGGCGGAGATAGCAGCTTTACATAGCTACTTCCTATGACAAGACCTCTGTTCTAAGATTGCGGCGGTTTTGACGCATGCTTAGAACCCCAAGGGCGACATCTAGTGTATATATATATATATATATATATATATATATATATATATATATATATATATGGATCACAACGATGCTCAAAGCCAAACACACACCTGGGCTGACTGCCAACGCAACAAAATGGCATCCACAGTGGATCTGAGATGGTACGATACAGAAAATGCAAATATCGTTAGGATACTGAAAGCACAGACCCTCTTCAGGGAAGGCTGCAAGCTTAGCATGGCAACGCTGCTATACACCGGGAAGGAGATCAGAAGCCGTTTTTTAATGAACAGATTAAAATGGAATCTTAGAGGTGACATAGAATGATTGAACGGGGTATTTATCCTTGTTCTGTGATGTGACATGTAGACAAAAAAACTTTTGTTTGGGTCTGTAATGCCTTAGAAGCTTCCTAAAAACCTCTCTCAGATAGCTCTATTAGGGTGGGTGATTTTAAACAAGTGGTTTTGTACCTATTTGGCTCCCCCTACTGGCTTAACTTGCAATCTCATTACTGATTGGCTGACTTTGCTGCCACTCAAAAAAATTAGCCAATTATTTTAAAGTGGAGGGTCAGTGAGATGCCTGTGATGTCATAAGCATCAGTTTTTCAGATTTCTAAAAGAGGAATATCTATGAGACTGAGATGCTTAGCATGTTTAGCACTTTTTGTATGTTAGTGAATGCGGGTAGACTACCATTATTCAACAAAGACAAGGCAAAAATGGTTTTTCATTTCATTCTGTCCCCTTTAAATTCTGGCAAGAAACTGTAAAATGTAAACTGTAACTGACTGTCGTTACACTCTGAACATCTGCAACTGATCATTATTGACTGGCTGAGGCGCTACACGCTAGCCAAGTTGACTGTTGTGTGTTTTCTAATGGAAGGTTGCCATCTCCATAATATAAGCATCTTTGCTGAAATATACGCCGCAGGTCTAAGGTGACGATGGGAAAAGTGCCCTTTGTGTGCTTCTTGGATATAATTACAACAAACGGTGTATCAACAACTCTGAAAGTGAGGTGAACAACTAGAAAAATAACACTTAAAGATAATGAAACTTTTATTTTGACATGTCTTTATGTTAACTGATCATCGAATATGGGAAATTGCATAAATTGACATCCCTACTCACAATGCAATGCTACTTACAGGCTGAGTCCGAATTGGGAGGAATTACGATAATGTCTTGTCTACATCACCAATCCCAGGAAATAAACAGTTTGTTGTAGTCCAAGAAAAGACATTGGAGACGATAACTTGCGTCATCCTTTACATTGGTGTGTGTAGCTTTGCATATCGTTACCATGTACTAATATACACTAAATGTGAATCGGACCATAGGTACCCTTTAACTCACCCTGTGTCCAAACTTCATACCTTCCCAAATGTAGTGTGAAAATTGAAGCAGATGTTTCTGTCACTTAAAGGTCATCTGTTACTAAAAACTGTACACTTTATATAGCCTACTGTCTCCTCTGGACTAATGACTTACACGTGTAATTGCAAATGTGATGATTTTAATATTGTTTACATGTTGTTTGTGTTAGGGGAGTGCAGGGATAGTTGCAACATGGCTTATTTCTCCAATCAGGAATGAGCTAGACTACTGTATGCTTAGTTAGCCCCTCCTCTTTTCGGGATGAAAGCAGCCAAGACCATTTTCAAATCATTTATGAGCCCCATTCATATTCCATAGTATTCTTTTCCTACTATGCCCACACTTTAGCCCCTTAGTACAAATTAAACATTGTTTAAATGCCACAGACTACCTAAGTATTTTTGGTGACCGTGTCCATCCCTTTATGACTACAGTGTATTCATCTTCTGATGGCTACTTACAGCAGGATAATGCACTGTCAAAAAGCTAATTTCATCTCAAACAAGTTTCTTGAACAGGACAATAAGTTCACTTTTCTTTAATTATCTCCACAGTCACCGGATCTCAATCTAATAGAGCATCTTTAGGATTTGGTGGAATGGAAGATTCCTTTATGGATGTGCAGATGACAAATCTGCGGCAGCTGCGTGATGCTATGTCCCAAACCTCAGAGGAATGTTTCCAACACTTTGTCGAATCTATGCCATGAAGTATTAAGGCAGTTCTGAAGGCAAAAGGGGTCCAACCTGGTACTAGCAAGTGTGCTTAATAAAGTGGCCCGTGAGTGATCTACACTGTAAACATTTTGGGATTTTTCAACCCATGGTTGGTTTAAATATGGACATTTTCTTGGTTAATTTAACCTTGCAGTTGGGTTAAAGCAACCCAGCGTTTTAGTGCACATTAGGGAGACTTTAGTTTCGTGTTTGTGTGTAAATTTAGTATTAGCCGGCAAAAGAGAGATAGAGAGTAATGAAAGTATAGTATACAAAGATATTGCTTATAACTACTGCTTTATTTTTTTAAAGTGTTATCAAACGTTCAAAACAATTCAGAGACTTAACAAAAACTTATGATAACGTATAACACACACACACATCAGCCTAATAGTTGAAATAATAGGAACTCAGTTTGGAGTTAAGCATGTTAACTCCAAGGTTTTCACTAATAGTCTAATCTCCAGGTTTTAAAGTTTTCTGGAAAAAGCTTTCTCGTGGAGAAGGGGGACACCCTGAAAGAATCAAACACAAACACACTCATCAATAGGTTTAAGCAAATATACATGCAAAATTGCACATGCATATTTCAGATCTCAGGTGTTTGGTACCTGTTCTACATAAGAAAAGAAGAAACATACAAAAACCTGAGAGTGATTTAGTTTCAGTTTCCCTGAAGTCAAGACCCTCCTGGTTGTGTCACGTGTTACAGGAATCCCGTTATATAATAAACAAGTCCACTAGATGTCAGTCTCATACAGAAACTGCACAGAGACGGTCTCCAGAGAGCAAGTGATCATGTTTGCACATCTGCTTTACTCGATTTAAAGGGGACATATCATGAAAATCGTACTTTATCCATGTTAACTATTCTCTGCAAGCATGTGAAAAATTAGGTCATTATAATTTAGCCCCCCTTGTGATGTCAGAAGGGGATCTTATAATAATACCGCAGCTTAATTTGCACTATCCAACCACGGCACTGCCATTTAGTGCAAGAGAGAGAGAGAGAAAAATTGACAGCACAACAGAGTTTCAATTTCAACAAACCACCATCATATGGCGATCAGTGTTTGCATTTCATCAGCTCATTTGCATTTTATAGGACATACCCAAAACGGAACATCTTTGCTCGCACCTACAAAGTGGAAATTTTAACATGTTGTAATAAATTATCTGTGGTGTATTTTGAGCTAAAACTTCACATATGTACTCTGGGGACACGAAAGATTTATTTTACATCTTAAAAAAGTCTTGTGAAAATGTCCCCATTAAGAACCATCAGATTTTCTTTTTAATCGAGTTTTGAAACAGTTATGACGTAATGAAGATTTGTTTGCTAAATCACGTGACTTTGCCAGTTTGAAACAGCTCTAAACCACTGATTCGAATCCAAAGATTTGTAAATATTTCGAGGCTTCGAGAGAGAGTGTCTCAAGATCGCCCCATCACTTTCAAAGGACACACAAATTAATGTGGAATAAATATTTTTTAATCTTTTTTAAAGTGAATTTTGAGTTTAAAAACAACTATGAACCCAGAATATTTAGCTACATAAACAAAATTAGTATGTGTTCTCAAATATGAGTTTCAAGTATGAGTTTCTCAAATTTTGGTAAGTTGTATTCACTGTTTTGAAGCGCTCTGAAAGCACACAATAATGGCGTCTGTAGGTCAAACGTGTAAATGCAAACTTCCTACAAACAGTCCTCGTATTAAAACTCACTTTTCTCATTTCACCGTAAGAACAGATGTACAGACAGGGTGCAGTGTTGTACAGGACATCATATTAAACAGTTTGTAAGCATGTAAAGCTGCAGTGATCCAACAGAGGGCACTCAGAAACACTGTGGAATTTTCCATGTTTGCGTTTCTGTGTGTGGCCGTTTCTCAATCTGAAGGCTGCAGACTCCTGAGGTCGCATTTGTAGGCTGTTACGTCATAAAGACTGTCTTATTTGAGAATATTAACAATAATAAAGTTGACTATTATTCTAAGTTAATCGTAAATTGTTACAAAAAGCTTATGACTTGCGAATGTAATGCTCAGTTAACTTAAATAAACCAGGCTTGATGACGTTTGCAGCCCGCATATGCGACCTTCGGAGGCTGCAAGCCTTCCAATTGAGTAACGGCCTGTGTGTGCGCGTGTGCCAAACGATACCGCACATTCAAGAGCCTGAACCGCTTGTCACACAAGATTCAGGTATTCCTCAGCAATGTCTGTATTATACTGATTGTTTTATACAGTACCACCCAGAAAAAGCTTATAATGAGATTTATAGTAGTTAAGAAAGCGTGCAAGTGTCCGTAAAAACACGTCAGCATCCTTCATTAAAGGGACATCATGAAAATCTGACTTTTCTATGTTTTCCAGATGCTAAAATTGCGTATCCAAGTGTTTTTGTCAACCTAGAAAATGTGAAACAGAACAACCCAATAACCCAGCAAACAAAGAACGTTAGTTTTTGCTTATATTTTGGCGGTTGTTTGGAAACCAAATAATAACGTTCTGGAAATGTTCTTTTTTTGGGGTTTTTTGCAACCATAAAATAACGTTTCCATAACGTTGCAGGGTGGTTATTTTTAAATAAACTAAAAATAACTTATACATAACTTAGTATTCTCTAATGGTTATTTTTGAAACGTTTATAAAATAACGTTCCCTTATACCACAGGTCTGTCAAATGCTTTATTCTGATTGAGAAATGTTCCATGGGTGTGGATTATTTTTCTGTAAACTACACACCTAAAATTTTAAATTTCTTAAAAATAGCCACCAGAGCAATGTTTGTGGTAACCGTGATATAAGAGGAATAATTGACTCCGGTCCTTAGAATTACTTGAAAATAATGCACTGTGTAAACATCATGAAATTGGGTGTGCATTATTTTCTAATAATTTAACGGCTCGTCGTCAATTATTCCTTACATAATGTTGCAGGGTGGTTATTTTTTTTAAATACATAAAACAACTTATACAGAACTTTCTCTAATGGTTATTTTTGGAACCATAAAATAATGTTCCCATAACATTGCAGGGTGGTTTTTTTTAAGTACCGTAAAAATAACGTTATTCTATCGTTAGGGCAACGTTAAAGTAACCTAAAAATAACGTTCGATTTCTGTAAAAAAAAACTTTCCTGGCTAACCAAAAACAATCCTTGGAAAATAAGTTACGGGAACCAAAAATTGTTAGCTGGTAACTTTGTTTTTGCTGGTAACTCTGCAAGCATGTGAAATTAAAGGTTGATGAAATTTGGCTCCCATTGTGATGTCAAAAGGGGATCATCTTATAGTAATACCGCCCCTTAATCTGCATTATCCAACCATGGCACTGTATTTAGTACAGAGAGAGAGAGAGAAAATAATTGAAAATAATTGACAGCATAATTTAGTTTCAATTTCAACAAACCAACATCATGACATCAGTGTTTGCATTTCATCAGCTCATTTGCATTTAAAGGGACACATGCGTATAAAGTGGCAATTTTAACATAAATTATCTATATGGTACTTTGAGCTAAAACTTCACATATGTACTCTGGTGACAGCAAAGATTTATTTGATATCTTAAAAAAGTCTTGTGAAATGTCCCCATTAAAATTCTATGATTTAATTTGGTCTACTACCCTAGTAAGAACACAGAAACAAACAGTTCTTACACTATAAACATTCACAAAGATAATTTACATTTATAAAAATATTTTATTAAAAATAGATGTTAGCGCTCTGTACAGTGTTAAAAGAAGTGCAGGGGATAGCATCTGTTTTTATATTTACATAAAAAGAGCTGCAATAGATTAAAACACACATGCTATTTGAACGTTAAACAATATTCATTTTCTGTTTTCTTCCCAGAGTACATTAAATATAACAAACAATCTTGATTGACTGAAAGAAACAGATAAAAGAGTAATGATTACTTATAAATTAAAACAGGAACTCAGTTTGGATTGAATGCCAGTTGTTTGATTCAGTAAATCTACAATCTCTATTTATTACAATCTCTCTTTTATTTGAATGTATGATAAACAATAAAATAGTAATCCATTACTGAGATTTTTGGCTTTGACCAATTTACTGAATACTTCTAATATTTCATGTAAGCACAGATAAATTACCTCCAAAATAAGCATGAATGTATGCTTTGTATTTTGAATTTGAATGTAAATGTGTGTGTATTTGTGTCATACAATGATAAAAATGCTGTTGCATGCAGTCATTGTCAAAATTGTGTTATCTCTGGCACTGCGTAGAGTAACAGCAATGCTAATTTACTCTTTCAACTGGTCAGAGCTGTAGATTAGCATTCTTTTACTTTTACACATAGCAATAAACTTTTATGACAAACTTGCTAAACACAACCATTGAACTCATAAACTTATATGCAAATGCTATAAGGAAAAAAATCAGTTTAATAAGCAGTTAAAAAATAAAAAAAGGAAAACATCAATTCATTTTTCCACACACATCAATGAGGAGTTCCAGTATCTTTGAAACAGACAACAGCAAAAATATACAACTTAGCCCATTCTTATAAGTGTACGCGTGTGTAAGCTGGTAGTGAGAGGATGGGCTGCAGTAGGCCGCGTGCACCTCGGCATTCTCAAAGCAACGTTTGCAACTTCTTACGGAAACATTTGGCCAAACAAACAAACTATTCATATCCAGGCGATGCAAAACAAGAAGAGACAAGTAGTCTGTAAATAACACACGCATGTGTTTGGAGTCCGCAGTGTTTGTTATTCAGGCTTGTGGCAGTAGATGTCTTTAAGAGCCTTAAGCTCTTCAATGAGAGTCTTGTTCTGGTTTTCCAGCACGGCGACACGATTCTCCAAACACTTCACATATTCTTTCTTTTTTCTGCGACATTCACGGGCCGCCTCCCTGCCACAAATCAAACACACTTATCAGTAAATTTAGGTACACATAATACACAGATATTTCCGATCTCAGGTGTTTGGTACCTGTTCTTCATAAGCCGGACTTCTCTCTTGCGTGTGGCTTCTTCTGTATTCGGCTGTGGGCTGTGTATGGCCCCCGGTGACGCTGCCATAACAACACCTGGTGGGAACCCTGACGACGGGGATCGGATCTGATATGCCGGCATGTCTCCTGTGGCAGCTACACACACAAATACACAAAGATGTAATATATGTAATACAATCAATACATTAAAGCTCATCATAATATGCAACATAAAATGTTGATAGTTTGATCTGAAGTCATGTGTCTAAAATGTTCCTCATTGAGGAAAAGATTTGACTACGGCGGCATGATGGCAGCTTCAGGAAATACATTCGGACAGCCTTTATAGTAGGGCTGTGACGATTAAAAAATAACTGTCTGAATCGATCCTGAATCGCAAGACTTCGATTCTGTGTTTCAAGTCCTTATCAATCTAAAATCATTACGAGTCTGAGTCGTTTATAACCTGCATTTAAAAAGCAACACTCATCAAACACGGTCATTCAAAATATTTTTTATTATCATGAAAATACCTGAAACAATTTGAAGAACAGCGATGTAAAAATGCTTATAGACATTTCCTGGAATAGCGTTTGTAATAGTACTTCTTCTGTGGCACAAATGGAGTTTCTGCACAAGAGCGCCCTTTGGCTGTTTAACGTAATTCATTAAAATTCATTCATTCAGAAAACGCGCATTTGCGCGATTAATCGTCCCAGCCTTACTTTATAGGCAGCAAAATGGAATTCAGTTTGAAATATAAACAGAGAGAGCGCCTTTGTGATAACTAATTGCATATTTGCACGTTTTTTTGGCTGCGATTTTATTTTTTCGAACTCGACCAGGCTCGACCAATCACATTTCCTGTGCACGCCCATGCACTAAGACTATTAAGGTATCTCAGAACAAACACTGGAATTGGATGTGACTTGATGCCTTCCTGCCTTGGAATTCTGCCTTCGAAGGCAGCATTTTAGAGCTTTCGGACCAGCCGTCCAGTACTCGCGCACTCTTCTGATGACAAAAATTGCGTCACGCTATGCAGAAAAGTGGACCATACTTTGGCCTTAAGTCCAGCCCCAGACTAAAATGCATATTTAAGGGGCGATTCACATTTAGCGTCTTTTGCGCGCTCAAGTTCGTTATTTCAAATGTAGGCGCGCGGTGTATGTGCACTCATAATGGAAGGGACGCCCTCGCGACCTGCACGCGGTGCGACGTGCTTTTTTTTCCAGGCGTGTCCACACCGCATTGAGTTAAAAACCCTTCCACTTTTTAGAATGCCGCAAGCGCATCGCAGGTCATGTGACAAGAACCAACCGACGGTCGCGTTTTCCGCTCTGTTTTAGATGCGAAATGTGAACCGCCCCTAAGGTGTCTTAACAGAAAGCAACTTGCACTGGCATATCTTAAAATATATCAGTGTCCTTGTTTTGTCTCTCGATACACCACAGATGTTTTTTTATTATAGTCACATTTTTTATGGTCCTAATTTTCATAAGGCCTAATCTTAACCTTGTCTGTGAAACTGGGTGCCTTTAACCCTCCCTCTCTCTCTATCTCTCTCCCCCTCACTCCCTCTCTCGCTAAGATAAGGACATAACAATAATTCATGGACCTGTGAGTTTCATTTATGTTTTAGGCAATCGTTTTCAAAAACAAAGATTTTTTTTGCAGTTGCATTTAGTTGTCTTGAGTTGTCAATATCACCTTTGGTCTGTCTCTTAGGTGTTATCAATACACACACACAACAATAGTGAACGAATACTCTGACACACTAAGAGGGTCGGTTTCCCAGACGGGGTTTAGATTAAGTCAGGACTAGGCCTTAGTTTTATTAGGGCATTTACGTAGTTTTTACAAACATGTCTTGAAAAAAAAAATGACTGTGCATCTTGAGACAAAACAATGGCACTGATATATATATATATATATATATATAAAGATATGTCAGTTAGGGCTGGCACAATGATTAAATAACCTTCTCATCGCGATTGTTTGACCTCATCGCAATGATTTTAGATCACCGCAATGATTGCACATCTCTCTAAAAAACACAAGGGGGAGCTGCTGCGCCTGTATAAATGAGACCGTATCAGATTACTTTTAAATATGTGTAATAATATTTACTGGCAGGTAAACGTGGCAAAAGATGTAATTAAAATAATCACAACAATGTGTGAAAATTATTTCATAAACAAACAAAAAATGTAAGAGAATTAAATGTCAAAGCAATAAAACAGTCAATTAATCGTCACAATTTATTTTACAATAAACTGCCAGCCAAATTTCATAATCGTGACAGCACTTTTATCAGTGCAAGATGTTTTAAAATTAAGACAGCTTAAACATGCATTTTAGTCTTGGACTAGACTTAAACCACCCCTAAGTTTCCCAGACAGGGCTTATCCTAGTCCCAGACTAAAATGCATGTTTGATCTGTCTTAATTTAAAAACATCTTGCACTATATCTTTACATATATCAGTGCCATTGTTTTGTTTCAAGTTTTTTTAAGGTATGTTTGTAAAAACTACTTAAATGTCCTAATAAAACTCAGGGTAGTTATCCATTAAGCTAAACCCTGTCCAGGTAACAGCCCCAAAATGTAATTTAGCTGACCAATGAGAGACACGCAACACTGGAGCTAACCAATCAGATGTGACTTCTGTTGTGACCAGGCTTAAAAGTGCAAGTCTAATTTGACTTATTATTAGTTTATGTAATGAATCAAAGACAAAAACAAATACTGTAGCAGTTACTTGAAATACCTAAACACAGGCAGTTGGATTGTAATAGTTTAAAGATATAGGTTACAATTAGTAAAAATGGGTAAAATATTATAATGTTTCTAAATAGTAGCATGTCCTTTAGCAAAGCGGTTATGTTTTGACTTGACTCATCTCTGTGTGTGTGTGTGTGTGTGTGTTATCAGACAATGTGACAAAATGCTGACATCACTGTGTGCGTCGTTGCTCCAACCACCCCCACCCGATTCTCTCTCTCTTTCACCCTCCGGTTCTCTCTCGGCCAGCTTCCAGGAAACAGACTGACGTCAACGGTAAACTCCGCCCCCTCATGCACTTTACTTTTGTCCTCTCTCTCTCTCTCTCTCTCTCTCACTGATTCATGCGTGTGAATAGTCATGCAGATCTTGCAGCCTGCTTTCGTAACCAGAAGTGTTTGAATGAGCATGTGTTTGTTTGTGTATGTGCGTGGAGGGAAACGTTTAAGCCACATGAAAAGACAAGCAAATAAAAGCAAATCATCCTTTCACCTAGAAAGTACAGCGCGGCAAGAGAGGGCGAGTTTAAAATCAACATCTCTCTTATGATGATCAGAGTTGCAAAATCATTTTATCTGATCATATTTACTTTATTCTGTCCTATATTTTTCTTATTATAAACTGTATGTAGTTTTAATCATCACACCTTGCTCTGTGACATTCTACATTTGAAACTTTTTTTGCGAAATTCCTTTATCAGTACACATGCATCTTTTATAACTTTATTCAAATATTTGCGTGACCTTTTAAAATAAACAAGTGAAGCCAGAAAGATCAATAAGACCAAAGAAGTACACAAATAATAAACTCCTAATATTAAAAGACAACATACTTGACATGCTTCAGTAAACATTCAAACACATACTGTATATTCAAACATGCCCAGAAACATATACAAGAGTATTATCCAACTTTCTTTAAATAATAAAACACAGATCTCTCACCTGACTCCGTCTCTTCCCCCGTCACTGCCATCTCTATACTGTAGTAATCCAGTTGGGATTGTCTTTTAAACACCACCTACTTAATTTCTTCTTAAATCTCTCTTTTTCCCAGTTAATCAGCTCTGTACAGAGTTTCTCTCTCTTTCATAAACTCTTTCTGACTCTCTCAGTTTGTGTTGTGACACTTTGTCTATGCCTTTAACCCTCCCTCTCTCTATTCACTCCCTCCCTCGCTCGCTCTTGCTCGCTCACTCAGCCAGATTACTATTAAGGGCATTGACATCACTATGACATCACTGCAGTCTCAGAGGGAAATAACACACTGTATCTGGAGAATGCCCTCCCCGTACCCGTCTATGTGTGTTTGTGTGTGCTTTAAGAGTACACCATCTTGAAATTAAACAATTGTGATAAAACTCATGTCCTGGGGGAGACTAAAACAGATTTCTAACAGAGAGTGTAAGTGTATGTAATTAAAATAGTTTAATTTATTGCAGAAGAAAGAAGAGGGGGAGAAAGGGGAGGGGGGTTGTTGAGTGTGATGTATTTTTAGATCATAATGACGCAAAAGTGCTTCAGCACAAACAAAAGGAGACTGTGCCCATTTCACCTCATAACACTACACAGGCATCTGGCATGGTTATCTACAACACACACGACAGCCTCTTTGTCACATTGTTTACATAGAGTAAAGATACTTTTGAAGATATATCTGTCAATCAACAGGTCTCAAAAAAATCCTTGTTACACTTAAATTTTAAAGTTTAATCAACTTGAAATTACAATTAATTTATACTTTCTTGACTAGTGAGGAGCTGCTATCACTTACTAAAATAAAGTTGAAATAACACCACCGTTTTTCAATATTTTACTATGTTCTTACATCAACTAAATCTGTTTTTAATGCGTGCACTTTTAGGGTGTTTTCACACATACACTGTTAAGGTCAGCCCAAATGACGTGTCGGTCCGAGTACGGTTCGTTTGGGTCAGTGTGAACACAACAGCCGCACTCTGGTGCTCAGTAAACGGCGCTCTGAGACCACTCTAAACAGGTGGTCTCGGAGCGGCTGTTGCCGAACTCTAATGCGACCCATCTCATGCGACCTCGGGCCGAACCAAATACAGGAAGTTCTCCACATGTTTGATCCACCGGGCTTCCGTCGTGACGTGAGCCGGGTGTTATATTGTGGGTTAACAACAAACAAGGCAATCTTGGTCCATTGCAGAGATTCACTGTCTGCTGGACGTTTAAGCTGATGATTTTATAAATACACAGCTGTCCTCCACACACACAAATAGTGCTGGCTCCGTGAGAAGGGCTTTTAATAGAACAGTTGAGCAATTTCGCGTTAAAGCATCTAGCAGTAACTTCGCAAAGACGTGCATCGATTACCTCCATATCTTGCCAGCCTCGCTCTTCTTGTCAGGCTGGTTGTCGTGGAAACATGAGGGCTGGGAAGAGCTGTCAGAGACCAATGACAGCGCTGACCGTTGTCACATGGTGTACAGTGTGGTGTTTCGAGTACGGTAAAAACAACATATGTGAACACGGACTGAAAAATGATACAATGTATTTCACCACGGTGCGCATATGTGAAAACACCCTTAGGGCCCTATCTTGCACCCAGCGCAATTGACTTTGTCAGTGAGTGACGCATGTATCATTCGTATTTTGCACCGGCGCACAGCGGGTTTTTCCCTCCACAGACGCACGTCGGCAAACTAGCGAATGAACTTGAGCTCCCTGGGCGGTTCAGCGCAAAAAAGGAGGCGTGTTCCGGCGCAAACCATCCCTGATGCTATTTTGCAGTTTCAAAAAACAATTGCGCCACTGACCAGAAAAAACTAGTCTAAAGTCAGTGACGCACTGCGCGTTGTTCATTATGCTATTTTAAGGGCGCATGATTGACCATAATGTTTAGCGTGCACAACGCGCATACACTTTGCTTATCTAATTTACATCGATGCAACAGTTATTTTTGCAAATCATAAATTGTTACAATAAAAAATATTAACACATGAGATAAGGGAAATCATTGTGGTGAGCATTGTGGTGATAGTTTTTATTTATTTTGTGTGGCTGCGTTAAAAAATTTTCATGCAAATAACGATTAAAATATTTTCATAAGTTTGTTGTGTGGCTGTATTACGTTTATTTTATGTAAATAATAATTAAAAAAATTTCATAAGAAACCTTTATGTATGTGAACTTGATTTGTAAGAGTACTTTGGGGTTAGACTGCTTGCGTTTCTTGGCTTTCAGCGGTGAGGGTGGACCCAGCAATGTCCTCTGCTGGCGTCAGGTCCTGTGTAGAGGCAGATCCACCTCCCGTTACACGGCGTGCCCGATTTATGCTGGCAAGCTTGGGATTTCCCCGTCTCCTGACATCATTGTAGCGCTTGCGGCGCAACGTCCTGGGGATGCCAGCTGATGAGACAATTGTGGCTATTTCCTCCCACGCCTGTTTAACCGACGCTGATTTGGGCGGGTTTCTCCCATCCCCATACAAAACAACATCTCTGTCTTTGACTGCTTACAAGAACGTTGGTCTCCTCGGCTGTGAACCGCTCCTGGCGTGCGCCTGGTAAATCCGTCATAATTATAGCAACCCGCCATGGAACTTGCGCACTTGCGTTTAAAGAAATTGTTGGATGACTTTCTGATTGGTTTATTTGACGTTACGCCCAAACCACACCTATGAATAATGAACCTACTTCAGACCAACCCCTTATTGATTTGCGCCGGGAAAATAGCAAAAGCGCCCAAGATCCGTCCACAAAGTCACTTGCGCTTTGTGCTTCGCACTTGCGTTTCAGATCGTTAAAATAGTGCCCTTAATCTTGTACAACACCTTGTGAATGTGTTAGCATTTAGCCTAGCCCCATACATTCCTATTGCTCCAAACAGGGATGAATTTAGAAGCACTTTCATGTTTTCCCCATTTAAAGACTGTTACATGAGAAGTTACACAAGTAATTATGGTGGCACAAAATAAAAATTTAGTTTGGAGCCATAGGAATGAATGGGGCTAGGCTTAATGCTAACACATTCAAGAAGCGCTGTACGTAAGATAAGTATGTAATTCATCTAAATTGAGGTAAGAACATAATAAAATATTTTTAAAGAATGGTGTTTTCCTTTAAGCTAATTCAACTTATTTTTTTATAATTTATAGCAACTGCTTACAAGTCAAGAAAGTTGAAATGAATTGTAAATTCAAGTTGATTAAAATTTTTAGCGCAACAAGGAATTTTTTACAGTGTATTATTACTGTTATTACAATATATTACTGTATATTTAATGATCTACTTTGCTCAGTGCTGTGGTAGTTACAGTCCTTGCAAAATGTTACAAACTTGGTATTAAAACACAAAGCACAAAAAAAACCTAAATGTTGTATTTGTTATTTAGCGATTATCGCAATAAATCATATATACAAACTAAAAGTTAGTATTTGCATAATATATGTACTGTGTGTAATTATTATGTATATTTAAATACACACACACATACATGTATACATTTAGGAAATGTTTTATTGTATACAATTTTTAAAAATGTATATATAATAAAAACACATACAAATATAAATAAATAAATATTTATAGGTAATTGTTACCTAAATACAAATACGACTTTGTGTGTGTGTGTGTGTGTGTGTGTTTATTATATTATGCAAACACAAACTTTTATTTTGTATGCGATTAATCGTTTGACAGCCCTACTGAGCACAATAGCTTTATATTAAATGTGTACTTGAACACAACCAAGTGAGCCTGTTTCATCTTTGCAAGTCCAGATTCCAGATTTTTAACTTTATAGTTTCACAATGTCACAGCACAACAGATTTAACCAGTTTTTGCTATAAACAAAATTGGCTGCAAAGCACATACGAAGAAAAACAAGTCAAACAAGTTTCCCACAATGAAGCCTGTGTCCTTTCATGATTGTGGCCAGGTGTTACCAAATATAGCTTTTACAGTACAGGCATATAGCCCGTATTTGTGTTTTAACTCTAAAAACTTCTCTTAACAGGATCTGTTTCAGAATAGTGAAAACTTGTATCTTGGTATAAGCACTTCTTGTATTATTATTTATCTGTGTAGAGTTTTTCCCCAGCAGATAGGAAAGACATAGGTACAGCGCCTTACCCTGAACAAGCACCTGTCCAGCAGACAGCAGTAGCTGCTGGCCGGAGTCACCCATTTGGGCACCGTATTGTAGGATGGTCGCCCCAGGTTGGGGTGTAGCAGGACTGGGAAGAGTCAGAGCCTGAACACCCTGCAGGGCTTCTCCTCCAGGCCCGGTCAACTGTATCGCTCCACCCTGAGTGATTGTGACTATATAGATGCAAAAAGACCATTATTAATCTGTTAAATTGATTGAAATATGCGAAATATGTTTCCTAAGAAAATAATTATTTTCATATTTTGGTAAAAACCTCATATGATTTAATGTCAAAGAAAAATATAAGATAAGATTAATGAGTAATGAATTCAGGCGTACTGTATTGTCCTGAGCTGGTCTGGTAGATTGAAGATGGTGCTGTCACTGTAGCAACACTTGAGGTGGGTGGGGTTTCCTCCTCTACTTTCTCCTCTTCATCAATTTTTGGCACAGCAGGTGCATCTGAAGACAACTCATTAAGAATTTTCCTGAACATACACAGAAGAAATGAACTAACAAGCAAATGTCAAAATGACTTTATTTGATCATGAAAGACAATAAAAGACATCAGAGCCTGTCACAAAATGTTTGTTAGGATAAGAACTACTAGTTCAAACACAACTTTGTGTGTTTTGTAGATGTGTGGTTTGTAGTATTCAAGAGATAAATTATGTTGGGTTAATAAGGTCACAGGTTTCTGACCAAAATTAGGCTCACCTGTAAGATGGCCGTCTGGAAAGAATTGCTCGCCTGTTTTGAGGATCAGACGGTGCTGTACCCGAATCAGTCACAGCTACCTAAAAGTAAAAATTGCAATTTTACACAAAGCTATTTTCAAGACTTGGAATATAGTGCATGAGTAATATAAACTACTGTACTGTACATTAAAACAATAATTTAGGAGGGGGGGCAGGTCCTATATACTTTGATGTTTCTAAAATTATCATTTTTGTTTACATTTTTTTATATTTGTTTAATTTTTATATTTACAAAAATTATGTTGCATAAAAGCCAGATCATGCAGGTTTGACGCTGTACACACAAAAAAGCAACTTTATATTTTACATAGGTTTTTGTAGATTTTAATGGATAACAATGTGGTAAGTGACTTTGAGTCTAATATCTTCTAAGAAGATCAGATGCATTGACTTTCACATAACTCAAATCTTATTACAGCTACATCCACTCTGCTTGTTACCATGCCAATCTGCTTCTTAATCAACCCAGTAATCCCAAGATAAGTAAATGTGATTGGTTGTAGCTATAACTATCTCCTGTATGATTGGTCAATCTTTCCAGGTGAAAAAATAGCCCAGAGAGCAGACGAAATTGGGCCATATCCGCACCGGATCCCGACCAGAGCTGCGACTTGGGTGCGGATATAGCCCGGAGTCGTCTGCTGTCTGGTAGATAAATAAATGACTTAATTCTGTGCAAAACGCTGACAGATCAGTACTTTACCATCAAGTTGTGTTTAATTTTAATAATGTTTATATAAAAATGTGTTAATGTGTGTACCTGTGCAGTTTGCATTTGAGGCGACTGTATAACTGAGGGCTGTGTGGTTTGAATGACTCCCTGCACCTGGAGTGTCTGTCCACCAGGTAATGACATCACTGCCACACCCTCATCCCCCTGACACAGAGAAATACAGAGAGCAAGCCATGTGTGGTGTTGTTTAATCATTTAGGTTACATTTTATATGATATATTTTGCAGTCTCACACCACTTACCAAGTACCATAGTTTTTGGTTCACTTAAATATCAAATAAATATCATGAGGTCATCAGACAGTACCATGAAAGTACCATCTAACACCACTACAGACTGTACTACGTATGGCATCTGTGTAAGGCTTGTACCTGTGTAAGTGAATCAGAGTCCGACTGAATCTCACTTGTTATTTTCTCTGTTGCACTCGCTTCCTGTTGCTCTACGGTTGCAGTTTCCATGGTGATCGGCCTAGCAACAGCGCAGAGAGGAAATGCACGGTCAGCACTTTATATTTATTCATCACAAGCGTACTGCATGTGATGCACACCATCATTTTAGCATCCTTTAATGTTATAACTCTATAGTAGTTTTGGGATTATTCATGTTGAAACGTACAGTGTATTAAGGTTTATATGGCGTTAAAATGAAAACACATGACAGAGCGTAGCAGTTTAGGTTCACTTGACTAAAATGTTTCTCATGGTCTTAAAATTCTTTTGATCCAAAAGCACATCTTCAATGTTTAAAATTAGAATTATAGGCAAAAGGTTTAATTATTATTTTCGACATATTGTAAAACTTTTATTTGGATTTGGACCACATAATAAATAAAACACAGCTGAAAAGCCCAGCATTGATGATAACTATATTATTACTGTAATATTGTGTAAAAAGCATGCCCAGGTGAGACCTCCATAAGCAGGGTGATAAAATGACAAGGGCAATTTCAAGGCAAATGGTGGCTACTTTTAAAAATGCTAAAATGCAACATAGGTCTGAGTACAACATAATAGTTTTGTATTGTTCAATAGTTTTATAGCGTTATTAATGTATAGACAAAAATATTGATAAGGAATGTTTAAGTGAGACTATATATATAAATATATGTATTACAATATTACAATAAATAGTATTAGGCTACATAATTAATATGCGCATCAATATTTTAATATTGCATATTATTACAGTACATATAATACTTAGCCTACTTATAATTAAGAAAAAAATCTAGTGATTGAAAACTTAAATAAATATATTTTTTTAAATGCACGCATTCATAAACGAGGAACGACTGCTTTGATGAACGGCCGCGCACTTCCTCGTTGTCTCTCAACGCGCTTGACAGCGCAGAAACTATACAAGGCATGAAACCTAATTCAATTTCTAAGGAAATGATGTTTACTGTATTGTCTTATCACTTTCAATTTCCCACTTATTTATTCAAACGTGTATTAAAAGTCTGCTGTACTGACAGAAGAAATGCGCGCACACTTTCGCTTACGTAAGAGCTCAGTGGCACGCAGACAGACATGAATTATAGAAAACATAAATACATGATATCAACTTGCGAACAACTTCCTTATGCAAACAGTTTGCTTTTTAATGTTATTTTTTGTAAAGTCGGGGATCAAAGGTGCGTCATTTTCAACAATCTTAATAAAGTTTCATCTCGCCGGCCCTGTATAAAACGCAACAAGTTCCCGCCTTATTTATATTTTACCTTATCTTTAAAACATTAAAAGTCTGATAAATGGCGCGCGTTTCGTTACTCGCTTGTTTATTTTGTTGTCAACAGTAAGTTAGTTGACCGAACCAGGAACCACTTCCGAGACACATTGCTTCATTTAGCGCAATATTTCACTTCACATATTATATTTCTCAACTTATTTCACAGCAGCTATATCTTTGTCTTCCTGCGCTCTTCACCAAATCCTCTCTGGCAGCAGAACGACATGCCAGTAATAACTTACCCGAGTTTTACGTAGAGTCTCGTCACTCGTTACGGGTGGAGTGGAAGCCCGACTCGCTGCACACGTAGAGCCCACTAGACCTGTTCGAGTCGTGACTCACTCGGATCTTTAACCCGGATCTTTAAATTAACTCATGAGTCGCGAGTCTCTAGTGTCATTAACCCGGATCAGTTGAGTCCTACTACAATTCAATGTAAAACCATAAACAGCGCCACCACACACACAAACCTCTTTCAACATTATTGATGAGACTTCGCTCGCACTACAAATCCACTCGTAACCGGCTGATCTGCGCGAGAACTGACCCGAGATTCTCACTCAGAGCCGGAAACATTGCAAACTCGAGAGACCTGCGGATCTGCGCGAGCCGCGAATTGACCCGAGATTCTCACTCAGAGCCGGAAACATTGCAAACTCGAGAGACCCATGGAGCCGCGAACTGACCCGAGATTCTCACCCAGAGCCGGAAACCATGCGGACTCGAGAGACATGCGAATCTGCTCTGACTCGAGAGTCTCTCAACTCGTAACCGGCTGATCCGTAACCGACTGATCCGTAACCAGCTGATCCGCCGGCTGATCCGTAACCGGCTGATCTGCGCGAACTGTCTCTCCGGCTCTGAGGGCTACAATAGCAGGACAGTTTTATTCTATATTTTCTCTATATTATTATGCTATTGTTATTAGGCTTCTTTTTTAAATGGTTGACCATACACACCAAACCTAAAACCTATAAGCATGTTATTTCAGAAGTGAAAGGCTTTTGTTATGGATTTGCTTTTGAGGATACTTCAGTCGCTCTATAGATCCACTAACCGGCTCCGGCTGATCCACGCGAATCAGCCGGTTAGTGGATCTGTAGAGCGAGTCTCATGTCCATGGTCTGCGAGTCTGCAATGTTTCCAGCTCTGAGAATCTCGAGTCGCGTGGATCAGCTGGTTACAAGTGGGTCTGTACTGAGTTTCCTTGGCAATTTAGCAATACTGACTCAAATGACTCAAGTGAATCACACAACCCGGATCACTTTAGTGAGTGACTCACAATAACCCGGATCCTTAAAAGGAATCGAGTTTGCCAGGCCTAGAGCCCACGTCAGCTCTGATGATGCGTCTGGGAAATGTGTACTGTGCAGTCAGAGGCAACACACAAACACACACGCACACACGATACGATAACACACACACTTGAACACACTGACCGAGCTACACTAGGCGGAGCTTCGTCGGAGGAGAAGCTGTCACTTAACAAAAAACTCTAAACAGTAGGCCTATTGTTTAAATGAAAGAAAATGAATTATTAAAAAATAGACAAAAAATAACCACAAAAAATAATTAAAAAGTATTCAAACAGTTAAACAAAAACTCCTTCCTCTACAACTGGTCAGACCTTCCACAAAGATCTAAAGTAATCGATTTATTATATAAATAATTTAAACACTGATTCGTAAATTGCTCAAATAGACTGATGCAGACTTAAAATAATAATTTACCCATAAAAGTAGTTATATAATATCTACCCTGTAAATATGTTAGAAATAAAATATAAAAAAGTAGCGCCATCTTGTGATAGAAGAATGATATCGCTTCTTTGTCCCAACACAGAATACATATGGAGAATTTCTCAAACTTATACTTTTTATTTATTTGTATTTTATATGGTTTCTTTCTTTTATAAAAGCATGTGAAATGTACTACAAAATTGCTATTTACTAATTCTTTGTACAGCACCTTGGGCAGCATTGTGTGTTTTATAACTAAACTAAACTAAACTAAACTAAACTAAACTAAACTAAACTAAACTAAACTAAACTAAACTAAACTAAACTTCAGTGAATATTTGTCATGGTGGATTTATTTTAAAAGGCAATTTTTCTATACAGTAGGCAAATACCATTACTGACTTTGTTAAGCTTTTGAAATTTCGACCATGCATTAATAAAAATAAAGTTGACTGAACATCTGCTGGGTGGTTTCCCGGACACGTATTAGCTTAAGCCAGGACTAGGCCTTTTTTAAATAGGAAATATAACTAGTTTTAACAAAAATGCCTTACTAAAAACATTACTTATGTGCATTTTGAGGCAAAACAAAGGGCACTGATGTATTTTAAGATATGTCAGTCCATATTGTTTTCAGTTTTGACAGCTTTTACATTTTATGTAGTCTAGGACTAGTCTAATCCCTGTCTGGGAAACCGCCCCATAGTCACATATGGGGAAGCTTGTCACAGAGAAATAATAAAACACAAAACATTTCCTAAGATAACAGAAATGTACATTACAAAAATACTACACCATTCATGAAAACAAGTATTGTAATTAATAAACACAAAAAATTACATTTGAACAGATACTAAAACAGAAATGTGACAACCTTAACATGACATTTATGAAACTCTTGTTCTGAGAACACATTAAAGATTTCATTCATGATCTCCGATCTATAAATAGTTGATTTTGTAGTCCACAAGTTAAGGATATTGGAATTTTTAAGTGATTGAAACCAACATTTTTTTTATTTGAACAAAAACCTTTATGTTAAAAATTGTAACCGTCACTTAGAGATCTCTCAGTGACTCGCATGGTTATTGGTTCATTATTGCAGATAAATAACTTTACAATTGTGCAATAAAACAGTTTTGTTTGCATTTTTTAAAGAATATTTTCTATAAGATTCAACCTTCCCACAGGGATGTATGTGTCAGATTTCCTGGTCGCGAGATCACACTTGCAACTCCCTATAAAGGACACATACACAAAGATATTACTAAGAAGCAGTCACAAAAAGGAGTCCACAACAGATGAATCTGTTCATCTTTAAATTTAAAGTGTAATCACACCTCTGTCTGAAACAGTCCTCCTATATTTTCCTGTAGACAATAAAAAGAAGAAAAGGATACTGCCCACTGTACAGTAAATATTAGTGCTGAAACATCAAACATGATTGTGGGAAGATAAAAAGGTTTTACGGACAACCGCTTTTAACCAGAGACAAAACTTCTTGGTTTGAAACAGAATGGCAGGCAGAACTGTGTTGCTTTTATGGAGACTGACCTGTTCCCAACTCCCTGACCGTGGTATGAAGACCAGCACAGTTCTCTACTACAGAGATTTTCAGTTTAATGGAAGTATAGAGCATCTGGTCATTGTGCTTCACACAGATCAAAGCGTGTGTTTGTAATCCTACAGCTGTTCCACTGAAGCTTCACCCAACTGGGCTTGTAAAACTAATCTGTATCAGGCCTTGGGCGTGTGTGTGAGGTTTCACTGCCTAATACCACCTGCCCAGTGTTTCTATTTTAGTACGGCTTTGCCATACAAGCATAAAGTTAGATGTGGCATACACAATAAATACATATTCTGCATATGTACAACTTCAGAATACTTACATGCTAAATCGTTCACAAAATATGGAGACACGCACAACCTCAGTATCTCATTACACATATGTCTTATCTTAATGATTATGTAAATTAGAACATTAATTTTACTATTTTATATGGAACAAAGTTTAAAGTTTCTATAGATTAATCTCAAATTTAGTTTAATATCAATAATATCAAGTTTACGATCAATATCTGTGGATATGTGAAGGTCACTAGGTCCCATGTCATAGGCTGTCACAAATATATGGATGTTTATTTTACTATATTTTAATGGTCACTTCATATACATTCACAGATTTGTATAATAGGCTAACATGCCATTTTTTATCCTTTACCCTAAATCTAACCCTCCCTGAAACATGACTCTCACATAAACATGATTTGGCCTATTTGCATGCCTTTTAATCAAGAGAGCACCATTTAAATGTCCTCACAAGTTGGTTGTTATGATATTTTACTATGTAAGTAAAACATTTGCCCCTTTACAGATATAGGCAGCTAAACTTTACGCACTGCGGCCACTCATGCACACACAGACAGTCATAGCGCGTGCACATCTCTTCACCGCCAGAGGGCGTCGGAATCCCGTTTGCGTGGCCTCTGGACGCACTCGGGACTGCGCGGTTCCCGTACACAATCCCAAACACTAAACAGGTGGTCATACACCGCCGCGCAACGACCGACGCGATGAAACGGAACGGGTACCGTTTTTAACTTCTGAGCCGCAACGGTACAAAACCAAAGATTATTAATGATCCGGACATCGAGGCCCGGGAACTCTTGATCCCGAGTTTCCCCTAGGATTCGGGAAGGAGAGTGGAAACTATGAAAGTGACGGTGTGTTTCGGCAGAACTCGGGTCGTGGTTCCGTGCGGAGACGGCAACCTTAAAGTGCACGCGCTCATCCAGCAGGCCGCGATGCGGTACAGGAGAGCGATCGCTAAGGTGAGAAGGCGTTAATGTATCATCTTGATTATGCGTTTGAAACATTGTTGCGTCTGGACGCAGCCGGTGAGGACTGCAACATGGCGGTGTGCAGACGGAGTGAGCGGGGGAAGGGTTTGGGACCGTCCAGACACTTTTAACTCTACTAAACACAGTATAAACCAGCGCTATTCTTCAATAAATAACGCTTTGTGTGTGTTTTGCGCATTAAATACCCCAGCAATTGCTTCCGTGTTATGATGGGTACAGTAGACCGCTGGAAACCAGTAAGAAATGGGCAAAGTAGTAGGGGAGGGAGAGAAGTTTGCTCCACGTTATCACCCCGCTCTGGGACAAGTTAGAAATGGCATTGCTTATTATGTACACGTTATAATGTAAACACACTTGTGATTTGCTGGATCTGACGCATCTGTTTGCGACTTGCATTGACTTAATTGCTTAAACTTTTTACGCCAAACATAAAGAGTCCAGCGCTTTGTTTCAATGAGCTGATGTTGCTAGGCTAACCTAGATAACTGATAGCCTACATCTTCAGGCTTGACACCTTGAATCTGGTAATTCGAGTTACACCCATCTACACTTCCAGAGAGCAACACGACAAAACCAAAACGCCCCGGTCAATAAAGCTATCCGGACGCGCGCGGTTTTCTGGACACTGGGTTATGTTTATTTATCATACTGTAAACGTTTTAGTTGTGTCGCGTTGCGAGCTGTGTAGACTGGGTGGTGGTAATGTAAAACAAAAGCACATCAACAAAAAGTCTTTGTTTCTGCAACGACAGATTTCAGAAAAGCGCAAAGCTAAGTGTGCATCAGTGAGAAACTGGCACTTACTGTAATAGCGTTCAATATTTAGCATTCACAGTTCAATGATTCCTGGCCCAGAGATTACAGGAGAGCAAGAGTCAGATAAACAAAAGCCCGTTTGTTCACATTAATAAATAATCTTTTCCTTTAGTATAGTCTATGGGCAGAGTTGTTTATATGGTGTCATCGCTGACCACATGTGAGTGTGGTAAATGAAAGTCATTGCCACTTTGTTTGCTCCTGAACAGTCAGCTGTCATATGTGACTGTGAGGAAAATAGTAATATTATGATGTAGAGCTTTATTGTGTCGTTTTGTTTAGATGTAAGTTGTTATGATGTTGTGGATTGTATTGTTTTTCCTAGCTAAAATTATAATAGAAGTTGTTGAAGATAAGTGGTTGATGACGTGAGCTGGAGTGATATTGTGATGACGTACCTGATATTAGGAAAATATAACTATTATATGACCCTATCTGTGATTTAATATTAACTGGGTAAGGTCACGTGGCAATAAAATGAAATCACTTTGATACTCCTATATCATAATTGGATTGGAATTTGGAGTGCTGTTATTTGATAGTTGATACACATGAACGAGAATATTTTGGGTTAAAGTTTATATGAATGTATTATTTATGATTTTTAATAATATTTAATTATCTTTTACCTTCACTAGCCATTTTTAATACCTTCAGTTTGACAAACCCAGATTTGGTTGTGATTAGGGCTGGGTATCGATTCAGATGTTCCAGATCGATTCGATTTCGATTCACAAGCTATCAAATCGATTCGATTCCGATTCTCGATTAAATTTTCGATTCCGGTTCTCAGGTAGGTTTTTATACTCGATTCTCGATTCAACTCAATGAATATAGATTTAATACACATACTATATTAATAAAAAAGAACAGTGAACAGCAGTTTACAAGTGGGTAATTAATAAAAAGGAATTAAAAGCCACGACACGTCTTGCTTGCGAAATCTTAAATGCTTCCATTCCTTCGTTCAATGTTTGCGGAAATAAATATGAAAAAAAAATTTATTCTGCTCTTTGAGAATCGATTTTTAATCGACCACGTTTTAAAAAACGATTAATCGAAAAATCTATTTTTTTACCCAGCCCTATGATATACCATGATAATGTGTCATTAGGGCTGTTACGATAACCGCATTACCGTATCACTGCAGTAATGAGATGCCTGGCACGGTGCTGAGGTCATCACCACACTTTTTTATCCTTTAATTTTTTGGCTGGTAAGAGTTAGCGGAGTGCATATTGTGTGTGATATGAACTATACACAATAATCATTGTTTATCACAATTTACTGTCTCCCGTCCTATGTTCAAGGGCTTCTGGACAAAAAACAGCTTTCTGCAAAAGGGGGAGCGACAGTCCATTAAACATATGGGGGATTTCAGTAGAGCTGCAACTATCGACTATTTTTTCAACCGATTAATCTATCGATTATTTTTTCGATTAATCGAATAGTCTAATGATTTTTTATACATATAATTCCCCAACAAATAATAAATGTAACATCTGCCATTAACGCCAACATTTTATTTAAGCATTTTCTTAATTAAACAAACACACAAACCAAAATTTTCAACATGAAAAATAAAGTGGCAGTGTCCCTTTAAAAGAGGCATTATTCACCTTAAACAATAAAATAGGCATATATTAATATGTTAAACATTAGTTTATGATTAGTACATGCATTAACTCAGCATTAGTTCAGACTGAAGTAAAAATAAGTTCATTGTGATTCATGAACCCTTATATAAGATGTAATGGTTATATTATTACTGTTAATATTATTACTATTAGTAGTACTGCATTCTCATTTAACTTTAACATTTAACTTTTCTTAAGTTCCGGGTAAAAAACAAGTTCAGTTAGTATGATCTTCTAATATTTTATAAACAGCGTTTACGCCGCTGTTACTTTAAATAAACGCATGTCAGGAATACCTTACAAGACGAGCTTCTGTAATATCTGCGCACATATTCGCAAAAAAGACGTTCATTGGGAACTCCGCACTGCCAGCTGGCTTTCAGTGCACGCGGGCACATGCCTATCAGTTCTCAATGTGACAGTAACTTATTATTTCATAACTTCTTAATATAAAAACATGTCCTGCTCTTTATTTACTGTTTCAACATACTGCCCAGAAGCGATGCAATGTCACGTCTGTCAGGCGTCTCGCAGCTCGTATTAAACGAAGATGTAAACGCAGCTGTATTAAGCACAATATGCATTGATTCTATTGTTGTATAAAAACTTACTGTAATAGTTCAAATTCTTACGCTGACGTCTCGTCATTTTGAGGTCGGAGAGCTCCAGGTTTTCTTCTTTTAAGATGATCATACACAGGTGTTGCGCTGCGGTGGTATGCCATTTCAGTTTTACACAGTATGTGTTTTATTTGGTCTCTGCTTAAAGTATTCCCACACTTTTGATCGCGTTCTGTCTGTTTGGTATAACACTTTTATCACCCGGTTGGAGCTGAAGCCGCCTTCATTTCAAAATGTAAACAGTGCGACGCATCGACGCATTTCCGGCAAATCGACGTAATTACGTAATCGACGTAATCGACTACGTCGACGCGTCGTTCCAGGCCTAGATTTCAGTACTAAGTTTCAATACTTGGTGTCTACAGAAAATGATCAATTAAATACACACAGTGTCACGACCACAACCTTCTTAAACATGAAGTCATTAAATTCGAGTGCATTGTTGATGCCCAGGCACTCCCGATATTTCTTGCATGCCAGGGAATGGTACAAACTCGGTCACTGTTTTTAAACCCCTGCATGCATAAACAACATCTCTAGTCCAGGGAAATGTCAGAGCCATAACCGCCATGATTTGTTGCTTCTTTACGGTGGTTAGATAAAAAATCCCATGCCGTCACAGCCCTATGTATATAGACATTCTGTTGTAGTTTTGCTAAATGCAGAATGTTGAGGGGTCTTGGGATATTGTAAATATTTACCTAAATCTATAAGCACCAAAAAATGGCAACAAAGTCACACATCTTATTATAGGTGTAATATAAATATCTATAAGCATCTTCAGATGCAATGCAACATTATGACAATCTTATGATGTGTATTTGTTTTATTATGCAGGTAGAGTTAATGGAGTCTTGTAAACAATAAAGCACTTTAAAGTCTTGCTTCGGTAGAGTAAAACCGTGGTAGTGTTTGTGAATGTGTGACTTGCAGTATTCTTAGTTGTATTACATTGTCACTTCTTTTTGCTTTTCTCTTTACACCAAATCCCTCTGCTCCACTTTAACTTTATCAGAATTTCTCTCCTCTCTTTTTTCTAGCTTATTATCTTTCAGCTGCTGAGACTGAGGGTGTACTCATATATACTTAACCGGACCAAACCGTATCTGAGTATGATTGTTTCCCTCTCCATTCCCCCCGCTCGTCTGCACTTGACACTTTATGATTCATACCCGAGTATGTCTGCGTTAGGGATGCTAAACAATTAATCGCGATTAATCGTTAGCAGAATAAAAGTTTTTGTTTACATCACATATGTGTGTAAACTGTGTATAATAAATATGTATATATATATAAATATGAACACATTCATGTATAATTTTAACTCTTTCACCGCCAGCATTTTTAAAAAAAGTTGCCAGCCAGCGCCAGCGTTTTTCATGATTTTCACCAAAGTTTAATGCCTTCCAGAAAATGTTCTTCTTTAAATATATAAACATACAATATACCAAATGAAAGAACAGACCCTCTGCTTTCAAACAAAAAAAACCGTTTCATCATACCTTTAGTGGTTCTTTTGCAATCAGCTTTTGAATATGGGTAGGTTTTTGCAAAAACACCATATTTTGAGCAAAAAGCAGAAATAATTCAATTTTTATGACGGGCTTTTCATAGAGATCATATTCAGAGCGATCTTTAAAACAGACACGGACATGCAGCAGCTTGCCATAGGGCAATACTTCCGGTTTTAAAAAGTTGCGGAAGGGCCACCTGGTGGATAATAGCGGTATTGCGGAAAGACGGAAAATCTCGTCATTGGCGGGGAAGCGTTTTCTCTTAATTGACGAGATATCTCGTCAATGGCGGGGAAAGAGTTAAGAAAAAAAATGTATATATTAGGTATTTATATATAATATAAATTATACATAAATATACAAATGTATATACACATGTAAACATTTCTAAAACATACATGCATGTGTGTACATTTATTTATACAAAGTTATTATACACAGTTCACACACATATATGATGTAAACAAAAACTTTTATTCTGCTATCGATTAATCACGATTAATTGTTAAGCATCCCTAGTTTGCTTCATTAAACAATGCAGTTGTTTGGAAGAAAACTGGAAGATATGCGTGATGGAGTTTATCATCATTTTGAATTTATTACATTAAAGCAACACGAGAGTGATTGGAGCGCAGACCGCTCCTAATACGCTTTTAAATCTTTCTCGTGGTTATTTAATGTCATAAACTGATGTCAAACACAGCTGTGTTATCTGGGGTGTTTTGGGATGCGGTGAAACACGGCTGTATGTATTTGTGCTGCGCATATCAGAGTGTTTTGCAGTGACAGCTGAAGATTCGCATTCTGGCACGCATACCCTGCCAAAGCGAATCAAAGCGAACTGTGCCCGAGACCACCTCTGCAAAATTTTCCATGGTACGCTTGGTACAGTACGGAACAATCACACTTACCAAATAAACTGTACTTTGGGGTCAAACGGGTACGGTACACATAATGTGAGTACACCTTGAGGTTCCAACTTCTTTACCACACATGCACAGAGGCAGACAGAAGTGTACTTTGTGAAGCTGTAGTTGTCCGTTTTATTGATCGGTCATGCATTATTATCCACCAGTATATCTGAACACCAACACGTAACAGTATGAGTGTGCACTGTGCAGCAGTGTAGGAATCAGTGTTTTAAGCAATGTATGGGTACATCTGATGCTCTCTCCAGATGCCAGCCCTTGTGCAAAGTCATAACTGTTTTGATGGAAATCTAGAGATTTAATTGGTTAAAGGGGAGACATCATGAAAATCTGACTTTGTCCATGTTTAAGTGTTATAATTGGGTCCCCAGTGCTTCTATCAACCTAGAAAATGTGAAAGAGGCTGTTTACACTTGGCATTAACATGCGTTTTCATCGATCGGATCACAAGTGGACGACGTTAATGCCAGGTGTAAACGGTGTTCAAAACGTTTTGAGCTCGTCCACTTTCGACCACTTTCAACCACATCCAGAGGTAGTCGAAACCACTTTCGATCGGATCCTTTGGAGTTGCGGAACACATATGTGGTTGAATGTGTTCGAACAGCCCTACGCGACCGCCTTCTCTTCGCCCATTTATCTAATCTGAGGTTTTAAACACAAGTTTTACGTCTTTTTTGGACTTGCGGCGTGAACATACGGTGAACAGCGCTATTTTTAGCCTTTCATTGATAAAACTAAAGTGGCTGATCTTCGTAGTTTCGTTTTGAAAGCGTGTGATAGTTGCAAGATCCTATTTCATCAATTGCGCTGAAAATTCAGAGAAAAATCTTACATACACACGTACAAAACTCTGTGCAGCATGTTTACTTGCTAAACAAGCAGTGGACTCTGACTTAATATTAGTTTGCGTCCATATAAACTCATAACTACTCCCGCTCATGTTTGAATGACAGCAGAGAGACTCGCCCACCATCTCACAGGCCGTCCCCTCAGGACAGAAGCAGTCGAAAGTGGACAAAAGAGACAGATTTAAATACCAGGTGTAAACGTTATGTGTCTCTCTCGTCCACTCGTGATCCGATCGATGAAAACACATCTTAATACCAAGTGTAAACAGACCAAAAAGATCAACCCAGTATGAAAAAATAGGTCATTGAAATCTGGCTCCACTTATGATGTCAGAAGGGGATAATACTGCCCCCTTAATCTGCAATTTATAAACACAGCACTGCCACTAAGTGCAGAGATCAACTAATTTGCATTTTAAAGGACACACACAAAAACGGCACATTTTTGCTCCCACCACCTACAAAAATGCAATTTTAACATGCTATAATAAATTATCTATATGGTATTTGGAGCTAGACATTTACATACACGGGTGATTCTCACGAAAACTTGGTTTTAAAAATGTCAAGCATGAAAATGTAAAAATTGCTTAAATTTACTTTTTTTCCCACCAGACATTGAAAACAAAGTCTGGAGTAAATGGGAACATTAATTTAAACACTTTTACTTATCATTTAACACTTTTTGTAACATAATTTAAAAAATTAGTCCTAAAAAATCTCATTACCGCAACAGTCAGAAAACATCAACACTGACATATTTTCAAAATGACATGACTAACCTGAAAGAACATAATTTGGAGATTCTGCACATGCATTTAAAATCAAAGTATTATGCTTCTATTAATTAAATTTAACATTTAATAAGCCTCTGTTGCGGTAATGATAATCAAAATGTCGTGTAAGCATTCTGACAAGACAATATTTCAAATTAACTGTATAAAATGATCTTACCTGGTAGCCATCTTGAAGTAACTGGACCATGTGCTTTGTCACTCAAAATCAAACTTTATTAAAATTCTGTATGTGTGCTTAAACTGTTCTCAAAAAGTGTTGCGGAGGATGAGAACATCAGGCATGGGCACATCATTTTCCTAATTTTTCTTCATTATTATTATACATGAATATTCAGTAAATATTTTTCTGTCATCTAAAGTAGTCTAGAAAAACATCCATTTATTTTTTTTCTAAATATTTTTGTGTTAATTTGATTAAATCACAACATAACGCATGTTCAAACACAGCCGGACACATTGCGGTAATGAGAATTTCAGCAGAAAATGAGATAAAATTGACAAATTATAAATTCTTATGTTGAAATCACACATTGTGCAAGGTTGAACACAGTATTGTGTTAATTCTGATGCTTTTTAATATTACTATATTAAACAATTTATAGCTAAAATCATTAGTGCCGTGGTGTTTCAATGGTTTCGTGAGAATCACCCACACACTCTGGGGACAAAAAATGTTTTTTTTTACATCTTAAAGTCGTATGAAATGTCCCCTTTAAAGTGTTTCCATCGTAGTTTATGCACTTCTTCTTATCAAAGAAATTAATCTGACTCAATCGAGCGCATGTTTTTTTAATGCTCATTTTGGTGTTTCCATCAGTTGTTTTTTTAATGCGATATCCCAAAATTTACATTAAAATAGGTGAGTGAAACAAGCTAATGACAATGTATGAGTTTGATGCGACTACCGACTACAGTTGTGTGGTCTTAACTATAAAAATAAAAATCTCAGTGTACCATTACAACAGGTAACCTCTTGAGGCCCAGCTCTCATTATACATAAATATCACCGACTTCCAGGTAAATCCCAGTCTTAGTAACTCGCCTCTATGCTGCAGGCCACCAGAGATGTTGTTTTACTCTTAAGCTTGGCTTTGTCTTTAGTTACTGCTTTATAAAGAAAACACTGTTGCTCCAGCATAACCTGAAAGCCTGACTTTTGTCGTTTGGACCGCTCGTGTTTTTGCTGAACCCTAGATGTCATTACAGGGAATGAAACTTTGTTGATGCGTACTGAAGGTTATTTTGGAAAACAGTGTTAGTGAGTTCCCTGCAGAGAAACAACCTCATGCTGAACTCTTACTGGAAGAACTCTCAGATAACCTTTGAGGAACAACATTAGATCACCTCAGATAACCTGAACTGATAAATGTTAGGATAAACAGTGTTGAAGTTTATCACACAATTATAAATGTTTGAACGTTTATTGTGCCTATTTTTGGTCTCATGGTCTTGGCTGACTTTAATTTGTATATTATAGATGGTGTAGATCAAGATATATTGAGCCCACTCCACCTTTCTGCACATTGATCTCAGAAAATGGCCAAAAAATTGCCAGAGTGCCTTCTGTGTGTGAACGCAAGCATGTCCCGTAATTGATTTTGGAATTGTTTTTGCAAGAGAACCTAGTAACATTGCCCTTACATTTTCGGATCAAGTTAGTGATGTTACATTTGTGAATGAATCGTTCTTTTTAAACAAATCTTTTAGGTGAACAAATCGTTCTTGTTCACATAATCAATTGACTCATATTTTCCCCCCATAGCAGCGAGCCGCTATTAGCAGCACATGCCAGATAAGTGAACCGGTAAGCTATGTCAACTGTTTAAACCTGGAGCCAATAGCCTTGGAGTTTAAAGGCGACTCGCTGTTTTGAGTCTGAACAAATCATTTTGATGATCGAACTGTAAACGAACGATTCTCTTGAAAGAGTCAAAATTTCCATCACTAGATTGCATCCTATGTGAACAAAAGGCAGGAACAATGCCGTAGGGGTGTGTCCTAGTGAGGACGGGTATGTCGTCGCAACAACTTAGTAATCGTTTAGCTCAACATCAACAGATCACCATTTACAATGAAAATTATCACTGTCAGCCCTGAAAGCAACACGAGAATGTTAATAATAGATCAGCACTTCTTGCGCTAGTTTATGATCGAATCAGGCAAAAAAAATTACACATGCATTCTTTCCCAATAGAGAAATAATTGCATAATAAACAAAACGCTGCGGAAAAAAATTGCATGATTACAGATATAGGTAACATTTTTTTACGGGATCTCTATTGGATGTGTGTGAACTACCCTTACGAAAATTAACCATGGTTTTACTACAGTTAAAACCAAAAAACCATGGTTACTGTAGTAAAACCATAGTAACTACAAAAAAAAACCATGGTTTTGACAATCATGGTTTTCAAAAACCATAGTTAAACCATAGTTAGTGTAGTAAAACAATGGTTTTGCTGATAGCAATCAATACACCAAAAAACCATGGTTACTACGCTTTTACCACAATATAACCATGGTTAATTTTCGTAAGGGTAGGGCTGGGTATCGATTCAGATTTTCCAGATCGATTCAATTTCGATTCACAAGCTACCAAATCGATTCGATTTCGATTCTCGATTCAATTTTCGATTCTGGTTCTCGGACCAGTTTTTATACTCTATTCAACTCAATGAATATAGATTTAATACAAATACTAAATTAATAAAAAGAACAGTGACCAGCAGGTTACAAGTGGGTAATTAATAAAATTGACGAAGCACCTGAAACCGCCATTTTAAGCACTGTATGAATGAATGACAGGCTTGCCTCTTGCTCCTTGGTAACATTGCGCTAGGCAAAAAAGAGGGTGACATCTAGTGAAGAAGACTAGTAATTCGATTAACGTTAATCTTTCGTTCAATGTTTGCAGAAATAAATATGAAGGGAAAAAATCGATTCTGCTCTTTGAGAATCGATTCTGAATCGACCACATTTTAAAAACGATTAATCGAAAAATCTATTTTTTTGCCCAGCCCTAGTGTGAACGCACGAAATATTTCAGAAAATCAATGAAATAAACCAAATTCAAATGATCCCCGGACAAATTTGGGACACAGTTTTCCTGTATTTTCTATAATCTGTGTGTGAAAAGGGCTAAAAGGACAAAACACACTGGCTGTATGCACAGTAATGCATGTAAGATAACATTGTGGAACCAACTGCTGTGTAATGTTCTCACTACTATGCACACACAAACACACACACGCACACACACACACACACACACACGCACAGACAGGTAAATATGAGCTCAATGATACATTCTGTCTGGGCCTTGAATACCCATGTGATTAAATTGGTTAGCTGTCAAACATTCGATGAGTCTCTGTAAACATCAGAACGACCTTGCTGGTCAGGATACACACAAAGGTGCATGCTTGTACATAAGTTGTGGGAAAATGTTATACGTGTATTGTAGTGTTTTGGACATCAGTATATATGTATTGAAATTATAACGGGTGTATAAAGTATAAAATATGTGACACTGTACACACTGCTAACTTTCGGAGTGACAACCACATTTTAAATCCAGGAGTGATTCCCATAAATGATCGTTCCATATCTGTATGGAATAAGACTGATTCCAGAAACTGTGATAATTGAGCAACATTTTGCCATCTAATTTGGTTCTCATTCACAGCTTTGACCAAAATAATATTACAGTGTTATGTTTTGCAATATACCATCGTCTTGATGTTATATGTTGTACGCATTTGTGAGGCTACTTCTTTCAGTGCTTTCTTGCAGTGTTGCCAGGTCCTGGTCTTTTTTGTACTTGCATACCGTTGTTGTGCTTAAAGGGGAGGTTTAATGCTATTTCATGCATTCTGACTTATTAACACAGTTTAAGAGTTGTAGTCTTCATGCTAAACATAAGCAAAGTGTCAAAAAAGCAGTTGAGCTTGTAACAGAGTATTTCTGAGCCAAACTCACGCCTCCTTTTTCCTACAAGTTTCGGAAAGTTTTTTTCAAACGGGGGTATCCGTTACGACTGATTGACCCCATATTCCTTTTATGGGTCTTTTCCCCCAGAAAAGCACGCTGGCCCTGCACGTCAAGTGAGAGCGCGAACGCGCATTAGCATTGCTCCGTCGAGTAGAAGTCACCGGTATCACTGTACAGCACGCGACAATTTTGTTATAGCAAGATAGTTCGACAAAAGAAGTGTGTTTTTGGATGTAAGGAGAAGAAAACCTTATTTAGCTTTTCCTGTCATAAGACAACAGTGGATGCAGTTCGTTTTTCCCGGACACCAATGTAATTGCGAATGAGTTTGTTTGTTCCCTGACTGTATTTCGGAGAGGACTGCTTTACAGACAAGGCTCAGTTTGACGTCGGATTTTCCACTTTTTTACAACTATTGGAGCGGTCACAAACGCAGGCGTAATTCAAAATCTCACGTGTTTTATTTGCAATCGCGCATACGTGCATGTAATGTAAACAACACCAACAACAGCACTTTGTACTGCATTTACAACATTTACACCTTTTTAAAACGGGCAAATGCAGCTAAAAACTTTTTTATTAAAATAGCGGATAAACAAGCAAGGATTAATTACCTGATAGTAGGGCTGGGCGATAATTCGATAACGATAATTTTACCGATATAAACTTTTTCGATAAAACGATAAGGACAGTTCGATAAGTGATCGATAATGTTTAAGCACTGTGCGTAATGTTGCGCGAGCACTTCCGGATGCGGCACGCGCTCTTGGTTTACAATCACAGTGACAGTCAGACTTGAAGGAGTGGAAGATGAGGCAAGTTATTCATTTATTAGTAGAGACCTATGATTTTCGCGATGCGGATAACGCGGACGGAATCACGGAATCCAAATGCGCGGAAACATTTTCTTGTGTGTAATGTTGGACGCGCAAACAGGGTTCGTCAAACACAGCAGACACAGGTGCGTGCAGTATACTGTACTTTCATTCAGCGTCCGCCTTGCGCACGCACACGTCTGCACAGCTTTAAAAGTATATTTACAGGACATTCACAAATTCAGGAAACTGAGGAAAAGCAGCAGATCCACCACTGCAGTGAATATAGTGTTTGGGTATGTGCGCTCCCACAGCAACGTGACACTCTTGACATCCATTTATCAGCGTGTATAGCTCGTATATGTATAACACACGCGTGATCACTGAACTAAGTTTTCTTTCTTGTTTAAGTGAACATAAACAGCTGTTACTCAGTATATTGAAACTTAAAGCAGTCTGTCTTGGGTCTTAAAGTGACAGTAGTCTGCTGCTTTTGTGTCAGAAATGTGTTGATTTCATAACAAATAGATTTACATTTAATACAGATGCATTAAAACAAGATTTTAGTTTTTGTATTTGTCATGTTCTGAATAAAAAGTAGTTTAAAACCATTATTAACTGTCTGGTTTTTACAATTTTCATTCAGGAGCAAAAATCTGCCTTTAAATTTGACAGGAGTAAAGATTTGTTTATTTATCATGATAATTATCGATATCGACTGATATGGAAAACATTTTCTCGATAGTTTTTTGGGTCATATCGCCCAGCCCTACCTGATAGAGACGTCCTGGTGTAATCGTTGCTGCTATTGTTCCTGTTTGTCCATTACTGACTAAGTATCCGATTCTGGATCATATTTATAATGTAAGGCTGGTTATTTAAAAAAAAAGTTTGATTTCCATCTATGTCGGCTGTAAATCCAAAAGAAGTATCCGAAGCTGCACATACTCGTAACTCTTCGGCTCCGCCTACCGCACGCCTTCAAGTGTTCGACCTTTTACGCCAAAATCGGAAAGGCTGTTTTTTCTTTTATAAATCTGACAAAACGAAAGACTCCTTGGACATATGAATGATGAAATACTAGTCTATATATAAGCAAGATTAACATTAGATTGGCAAAAACGTCTTGTGTTATGTCAGCTTTAACCGTTTATGGCTTCTGGCTCATGAAGCTATCAAGTTTTTGTTGTCATTAAAGTGAAAAGTTGCCGGTCCCAATATTTAAATCTTTGAGGTAAAGCATTTGGATTTCGGTTTATTATTGGATTTTTCTTGTTGGGTGTATTTTTTCATGCAAAATCTGTAGGGATGCACCGATGTATCCACAGATGCTTGCTATGCTTCTCAATGAATTACGGTGAAATGCCTCTACATCTAAAAGGCAGAGGGCGCTCTCGTGCAGAAACTCAATATGTGCTGTAAACGAAAAGCCATACACACACACAGCTGTGACACACAGCTCCAGGAAATGGCTTAAGGATATATTTATATTGCTGTTGTTCTTCAAACCTTTTCAGGTATTTTCATGATTAAAAAGAATATGTATAATGATTATGTTTTACGAGTGTTGTTTTTTCAAATACATGTTATAAACAACTCAAACTAACAGCGATTTCAGATCGATAAGGACTTACTGATCATAAGACGTAGTACATGAAATAGCTGTGAATAATATCGGCTGTGCGATTCATAATAGTTATCGGCCACGTAGTATTAGTGTATATTGGCATTTATCGTTGCACCCCATAGACTAAAAAACAAATGACTTCAGTTTGTGTTTTAATAGACTGGGTCACATATTACCAGTGTGCACTTACACACTTTCACACAATCTTTCTATGTTACAATTCTCACAGACGCTCTGTCTGCTTTTCATTCCAGTAACTTTTCAGAATTGTTACTAGTTTGCTAACAGAAGCTTGGATGCATCTTTTAAACAAGCAACAGCAGATACTGAATCCATGACCAAAGAGAAGTTCCACACGCATAAGGGTTTAGTGACACTCCTTGGTTTTCCTTACTGATTTACATTTTTTCCGTTGTCTGTTGAACAGGCAATACATGGTACTTTTTTAAAGTACTTTGGAGTGTATGACTGGTATAGTTTATACCAACTGTAATACACCTTTAATTATTTGCAGATATAAAAAGATTTAATGCATTTGTGAAAATACAAAGTGTCTTTTCAGGTTTTGCTATTTCATAATCAAAATAAAACAAATCTGTCCATAAATGTAATCACACACCGTGTGTTGTCCTTTGTGGGCTGGTCCTGTTGCTGTGTGTGTCTGTAGTGTTTATCTGGGTGCCAAGCTGTTCTGAATAGCATGAGATCCAGAGAGGAGTATTTCAGGCCTCTTCCTGAGGCCACTGCTTTTAAAAGCACAGTTTTACATTTGTGTGAATCTCCTGGTCTGTGGGAGAGAGAGAGCGATTCTGTCTTTATATGGTCATGATATTTAAAACATTAGCTTGTAGAGTAAGGCAACATCGTGTCTTATAATTGTGTATATATATCTATATGCATGCACTATTATTGAAACACTCCTATATAGCTCAGTGGTTCAGCATTGCGTAAACAAGCAGGGCAAAAGGTTGTGGGTTCGAACCCAGGGAACACACATGCTGATATATTTAATAGCATTTGCACAGTATGTTTAGCTACAGAAATGTGACATTTGTGGGTGAAACTGATTTTTTACTAAGGAATAATAATGTAGGACGGGGATTGAGTTTTATCCATCAGGATGTGATTGAATTCTAGAAATTAGGCATATGATCTTATTATTTATTCATTTTGAGCTCTTGATTAATTCTGGTGAAGGGATGAGCCATTTTCAGAGGCGATGGAAGTTATTAGGTTTGATAAGAGATTTGAAAACTAGAGATGTAGTACTCAAATAAAGTGGCTGGAATACAGCAAACAGACCTATAAGCAAACTTATTTTTTGCTTAAAAACTAAAATGCATTTATTACTTGACAAACAAATATTTCCATTTACAGGAATAGTTTACAAAAGGTGAATCTGCGATATCGGTGACATCATGCACATGTGTTATGCAAGAGAATAACCAAAACGACAATGATGGCTAAGGCAACCTACAGGACCGTGTTTGTGCTGCTAAAGATACAGAGTTATCAAATTTTGCCACTTTATAGTCCACGGTCACATGTAGTAAAAATCCTAACTCATCGTCCATGTAAAAAAACTGCTAGATGCTTTTGCCATTATGATGATTTAATATTATTTATTTGTCTGTAGAAGAATGGGTACACTCAAAAAAATATTTAGGCCTAATTCATAAGATTTATGTATTTTGATTACATGTAACATTTCCATCCATTTGGATTACATACTTCTAATCTAAAAAAAACAAATAAACTTTATATGATAGATATTTTTTAGATATATGTAAATGAAACCAGTAAAATTTATGTAATAGTTTTACTTAGTCCAATGTGTTTTAAATGCATTAAAAAAATGGATTATGTATTCTTTATTAATAAACCCAATTCACTTAAAATGCATTACATTTAAGTAGCTTACTAATAAACCATTTATACATTTATATATTCCTCCTCCATTCACCCTAAATCACAATATGCTATAACAAAAAAACACAAAAAAGAAGAAGAGCCAGACCACTTGGTTTTGCATTCAATCAATTTATTTAATACTTCAAGGCATTACTCATAAGGCAGCAAAAAAGAGCAGCTAACAACTAGCATGACAGCCATGGCTTATACACCTCGTATTGTGTGCAAAAATAAATAAATAAGTGTGTTTCAGACATTTCAGCCACAATCAACCTCATTCCACAAATAAGTGCAAACATTTTGAGCAAACAGGCTGCAGAAATACAAAAAACCCTGTAAAACTCGAGGTAGACATAAATCAGTGACAACAACATTACTTTAACATTTTCAGAAATCTGTGACATGATGTAATAATAATAATTTAGAATGATTGGGTGGTAAGAAAAAAAATGGCACATGGCTTAGTGTTTTGAGTGGCTGTGTGCCATTAACAATTTTCATGCATCTCTAATTACATGTTTGATATACATCAATTACATTTTTCAAAAACTTTTCAACTTTTAAAATTGTTAAAGCAATATTCCAATTTTATAAAACAAAAATCCCGATAATTTTCTAACCCCATATGTTTATGTTTTTCTTTGTTCAGTCAAGAAGAAATAAATTTTGAGTTAAAGATTCCAGGATTTTTCTCAATTTAAGACTTTATTCAACCTCAAGTTTACGGTTTCAATGCAGATTTAAAAGGGCTCTAAATTATCCCAAATAAGGCATAAGGGTCTTATCTAGCTAAACGATTGTCATTTTCAAAAATAAAAATAAAAGAGGACTTTTAAATCACAACGTTTTGCACTAGCTGTGTGACACACTAGCATGACATAACTGAAACTACCGTTCCAGTGTTTACAAGCGAGGAGAAAGCGGAGCGTTCAGATGTTGTTGTATGCGAAATGATACTAATTAATGTCTTTGAGTCAGTTTATTATTAAAAATGGTCAACAAATGTGCGTTTCACATTTGTGATGTGTAAACATTTATTACGTAGTACACAATGTCGCACTGTGTGTCACATGGATAATGCAAGACAAGTTGTTGTGTTTTAAAAGTTTTCTTGCCAAAAATGATAATCTTTTGGATAGATTAAACCCTTATGCCTCGGTTGGGATCGTTTAGAGCCCTTTAAAGCTGCTTTGAAACTTAACTGTTGTGGTCCAATAAGGTCTATTAAATTAAGAAAAATCCTGGAATGTTTTTCTCAAAAAACATAATTTCTTCTCGACTGAACAAAAAAAGACAAGCATCTTGGATGACAGACAGTAAATTATCAGTATTTTTGTTTAATGAAAGTGCAATATTCCTTTAATGTTAAAAAGTTCACTTGTAAATGTACAAAAATGTACCCACTTTGAGGGGGATGCATCAGCGTGTCTGTCAGGTATTCAATGAAGCATCTTTCAGTGATTGCTTGGTTGTATCAAGTCCAGTTCCATTAGGATTTTTTGAAAGGTCAAAGGTGCACCTGAGGTTCTACTGGTAGTTCAGTTTAAGTGCATAAATGAGTCCAAAAAGTAATTTCACACCCATGTGTGACACCAAGTAGGTTTTGCAAAACTTCCACTGTCTGTGCAATCCCCAACTCACCAATTTCACAATTCTGGAGAAGAACAACAAAAAAATCAGTCCCAATAGCAGTCAAAGTGAAATTTTCAAAAATGTGCAGGCAAATTGTTTTACAAACTCTGATATTTAAAATATGTAGACTGATTCAAATGTGTAAAATAATAAAACATTAGTCACAAAACCATCAAAAGACCTGAAAACAGATAATCACCTTGTTTAAACATCTAGTTATCCATAAGATATTTATATACACACACATACATATAAATAGATAGATATAAAAATAGAGTAGGTTGACATACACTTACCACATATTCTTTAATGTGTCTCTCCATGCCTTCTTTGAGGTAGATACAGATGTCTTCAACTAGAACAAGACAAACAAACACAATATTTAATGATTTTCTTTAACAATATTTTATGTAGATAATAGTTTATAGAGACAGATAAAGATTTTGTGAGGTGAAGAGTATGTATTTTTCTGTTTCAGAAATATTGTGTCCCAGCATGTGTGTACACTACCGGTGAAATGTTTGTAATAAAGTCTCTTATGCTTATCATGACTGCATTTATTGGAAAAAATCCCACTGGTTTCCAATATTGACAATAAATCATCATATTAAAATGATTTCTAAATGATCATGTGACACTGCAATGATGAAAATCCAGCTTTGCATCAGAAATCAATATCTTTGTAGCATAACTTACATACCCTGTCTAGCAGGTTGTCCCACCATATAGACGATGAAATGATGCTGTATCTGTAAAATAAAGTTTTAGTTAGACACACACAATGCACTCAACAACATAGTATAATTGTAACATTCTTTTGTTAATAAAGTCACAGAGATTATATGATTATTTTATTCTGATAAGTCTCCAGTAGCCTATGACTTTATTTATTTCTTAGGTTTCAAACATTAAACCACAAAAAATAACCAATAAAAGCAACAGACACTGCCGGGTAAGTTAACTTACATTCCAACAGACCATCTGTGTAGTGAGGTGTATTTTACTCTGAAACATGCAACGCGTCACACATGCAATTAAACAACAGAAAATTATATTTTAGATAATCACATCAAACTTGTTAACTTTACTCACCTACAATTTGGCGATCGTAAACTAGTGAGATGACGATCCAGTCCAATGCAAAATGGCGAAGTCCATGTGCTGTAGCGTCTGTTTTTGATTTTGGCGCCACCTCCTGACTGGAGTGTGAATAGACGTCATTTCCGCTTCTGCTAAAGTCAGTTTCCTGACACTTGTATGTAAATCAATCTCATAGAATTTATCCGGTTTGTTTCACGGCTAGATTTATTTAATTCATATTCATACATTTTAACTGATTAAATCTAATAGTTTTTAAATTGAACAGATTTATATATATTCTAATAAATCGGATTACATATATTTTAAAAAACGAGTATTTAAATAAAATCTAAATGATCCAAATACTTAAAAGTAAATATTGCCAGGAATCGTTTTTTTGAGTGTATGTGCAGAGACATGTAGTGTTTCTTTAAAATGTTTTCGATTCAATTCAGTTCCAATATGATTATTATGTCAACAATCTGATTCGATTTGAAATATGATGCATTGCATCCTCAGTTTTTATTATTACTGCATAGATAAGTGTATCTCCCTCACACTTTTACTATTGCAGCACTACGTCTTGTCAAAGGCCTGCATTCAAACTCTCCAGGTGCGTGTTTCATTGGTCCCTTTCACACATACAGGCTGCGTCCGAAACCGCATACTGTATAGTAGGTACTGAATAAGATGAAGTACCTACTTACTTGCCGTTAAAACAGTAGGTACTGTATAGTATGAATCCGGGTAGTATGAATGAGATTCGGACGTACTACATCCGCCATGTTGCTACATCACGTGACATACGTCGTCATCACGTCATGTCATTACAGCGCGAAAACAGCCGCATGCCTCTTCTTCTTCGTTGGATAACTCCTCGTCCGGGGCATCATGGGATAGTGAAGCGTCCATCGTATGCACACTGCAAAATCTAACCGGAAGTAGTAGGTCATCCGGGTACTTTTCGCATACTGTTTTTCGAATACTATGTATTCGGACATACTACTCGCCTCGCCTACTGCTTTTCGCGTACTATATAGTATGTAGTAGGCGGTTTCGGACGCAGCAACAGTCTCTACTGGTAATTTACTGGTAAATTGCAGTTAACGGATCATGTGTGAACAAAACCTTTCCGGTAAATCAGTGCTCCCAAGTTACCAGTAAGACAGGTTGTAAGATTACCAGTAATTTACCGGTAAGCGCTGTGTGAACGAAAAATATAGGATTACCGGCATTTAGAACGACGTCAGACCGCGCTGACAGCTTCGGGCCAATCATAATGTTTTAAAACAGATGACGCGTTGACCCCCAGACTGTTTACGGACGTTTCCACACACACACTGCCTGAAAGTCGAGCACACCTGAAGTTTACGTCCACATTTCTTCACCAAAGTTGTTTAAAACAACTTACCACCTACTTGCCGAATTGCCAACGTCCTTAGCACGTCCTATGTGAAGCTTAATGTGCAAAAAGTACTGTTGTTTAAAACGCCATCGGTTTGACGTCGCCTCATGCAATGTTATTTGGTCATGAGCAACTTCGCGACTGCCAGAGTTTACCACAGACGTGAAAACAACAAAATACGGACCGTGGATATGAACGATGTGGATTGTTTACAAATACAACACTGAGCTCGCCGCGCGCCACAGGTACTTCCGCTTTCTCAACGAATTTACCGGTATTTTGATACTGATGTGTGAATGATGTCTTACTGGAAAAAGACGGAATGTCACTGCGTGTGTGAACAGCACATTTTTGTATTTACTGGTAAATTCATTCTGGTAAATTCATGGTAATTTACCAGTATTATTGTGTGAAAGAGGCTATTGACAAGGCGCGTTTCACTTTGAAATGCAATATTCCATATTTAATTTGAGCACATTACATCTTAAAGAGATTTCAACAGCGGTCCAAGTTCGAAAATATTTGTAGTTTTACAGATCCTTGTAAATTCAAATCTTTTTGACAATGTTGTCGCGTGTACGTGAAATGTAAAAAAAAAAAAAAACATTTGGGTTGCCAAAATAAATCTAAGTAATTGTAGCCTAAATCAGTGATTCTCAACCAGTGGGCCGCGGCCCACCAGTGGTCCCTCTAGCGCAGAGGTGTAAAGTACTTGAGTAATTTTACTTGATTACTGTACTTGAATATTATTTATGGGGATTTTTACTTTACTTGAGTACAATTAAAATTCAATACTTTTACTTAACTACATTTTTTTTAAGTAGTCTATTGTTATGATTTCAGTCCAAAGTCTGTTGACTTCCAACAGCGAACTGCAGAAGTGACATAAAGTCACCCCAACACAACAGCAATGTACAAGCTGAGAGCATGAAGGACACGTGAAAGTTGTCAGGGTTATTTCATCAAATTTTCACTTACGAATTGTTCCTAAAATAAATGTTAAAACATTGTGTTGTTAAACATGAATTTCAACTTGTTTTCTTTGCAGTAAGCCTATTCAAAATCTTTTTCCCATTTCAATTTTTAGCAAATAAATGGAAATAAAAACATAATTTTTATTAGGAATTTGGCAGAAATGTTTTTTGGTAGTTGATAGTAGGGCTTAGGGATGCTCCGATCAGGATTTTTGCAGCCGATACCGATCACCGATTTGTAATCTTTGTGATCGGCCGATACCGATTCCGATACCGATTTTTTTTTTAAAAAGCTGATATGCAAGCTCTTTGATGACTAACTGTTACAATCTTTCTAAATAAAATAATACCCCGGATGTTGCCTTTGTTATATTACTTGCAGTAATTAGGTATATTATTGTTTTAATAGAGACTCAAATAAATAAGCACAACAAATATTTATTCTGCAAAGAGAAATTTAATATGGCTTTAAAAAGGCTTATGTCTCCTAAAAGTACTGAAAATAAAACACTTCACAGACTTTACTGTATTAATTAAATATACACGCATTCGTATGCAGTATAAAAATTCTTTAGTCAAGAGCAGAGAGTGATTTTATTGAGAGATTAATTAGGTTACTGCAGCTTTAAGACGTGAGAGAGAGATCGCTCTGTTCACGTGCACTGATGACAGGCTTCTGTGTGTGTGGGCGGCGGCTGAACGCAGACAAGCAGCTGTGAGGAAAATAAACGTTTAAACGCTCAAAACTTTAAGACGCATGCAAATAAAAAACTTTTGGCATGAGGATGCAATTGTCCGTGATAGATATGTGTTGTATACGCTGTTTGATGGGGATGTGAAGACGCCTCGCGCTGTTTACCGGAGCGCGTCCTCATACGCATATCTAAGGCAAAGAGAGACATACAAATCTGCACGCTGCACATGAGCAACAGGTTGTAAAGCATCATAAGCATTTTTACAACCTGTTGCTCATGTGCAGCGTGCAGATTTGTATGTCTCTCTTTGCCTTTACAGAGATATGCGTATGAGGACGCGCTTCGGTAAACAGCGCGAGGCGTCTTCACATCCCCATCAAACAGCGTATACAACACATCTCTATCACGGACAATTGCATCCTCATGCCAAAAGTTTCTTATTTGCATGCGTCTTAACGTTTTGAGCGTTTAAACTTTTATTTTCCTCACAGCTGCTTGACTGCGTTCAGCCACCGCCCACGTAAAAAATTTCTTTAATTGCAACAGCATTCAGGATCCTTTTGATGACAAAAGTAAACAGAAAGATCGGTTTATGAGATCGGCAGATTTAGCGAGCACCGATCGAGTCATTTAATGCCATTATCGGCCGATACCGATCGGCGGCCGATCGATCGGAGCATCCCTAGTAGGGCTGCCTAATAATTATTCAAGTTTTTGTTTACATAATTATTATATACAGTACATCAACAAATATTATGTATATATAAATACAAACATGTGTATTTTTAAGGAAAAAACATATTGATATAATAAATATTAAAAATATACACATGAAAATATTTCGTAAATATATACATGCATGCCTGTGCATTTATATATACACATAATTATTATACACATTACACACACATTTATTATGTAAACAAAAACTTTTATTCTGCAAACGATTAGTCGCGACTTATCGTTAGGCAGCTCTAGTTGATAGAATGACACAAAAAAATTATAATTTTTACTCAAAACACATACCTATAAATAGTACATTTAGATAAACTGAAAACTGTCTTCAAATGGTCTTTTAAAGTTTTCTGCCGGTGTTTATATTACCTTTAAATATGTATTTGGTTTTTCCATTGGAAGCAATGCCATTCCTCGTTCATCTACAGGGGTACCACCAGGTGTACCCCAGTCATTGGTGGGCCGTTACTTGAAAAAGGTTGAGAACCCCAGGCCTAAATAATACCTAGGCTCTTACTAGCTAGCATAGGGGCCATGATTTTAAAGCTCCAAAAGAAAGGAAGACCAGGATATTATTTAATAAAGCTCGATTGTGTTCAACTGAAGGAAGGAAGGAAGTCATTTACACCTGGGATGTCCATGAGGAGAGTTATTGTGAAGGATTTTCATTGGTAGGGTAACTATAATATTCCTATACCTAATAACATCTAGATTCATCATTAAATTAAGATTTATCCATGTATCTCTACATGGTATGCATGCAATTTTTTTTTATAGTGTTAAAATAATACATTTTGTAATAACTGATGAACTGTACTAGCAGTGTAGGAACGTGTTTTGATCTTGTTTAAGCCTCTGCTGAACCAGTAGCAGTTATCATGAGGTTAACAGTGATTTATCTCTGTCCTGCTGCTGGTGCAGCGGATGATGATGATGATGATGTTTCTATATTTAACCCTCAGACGAGGCTTTAATGGATGTGATTTAATTGAGTCTGTTTTGAGTGTGCGGAGGAAGAACAGCTTCACGGAGTGAGTTCTTGGGTTCTGCATCGTCTCTAAAATCAGACAGTATTGTGTGGCACATAAACTTGCAGGTGGGTTATTGGGGTTTGGTCAGGTTATGAAAGGGTTTCCATCGAAACATGTAGCAAATCTTTTAAAATATCGCAAATAAAGCAAAACAAACATATGTGAATTAGGTGAGTTTCCATCAAGTTGTTTAAACGAATGGCGGTGGTATTGGTAACCTAGTAAGCAACAGTAAATAAAACAAGGCACGCTTAGAAAATGGGGACAGGACTGCATTTAGTTACGATTTGGCAAGTTATTCGTTTAGTAGCAGTGCAGCTTGTATTTGCCAAACTGAAGGCTGTGCACAGAAAAAGAAATGCAGACTTTTGATTAGGGCTGGGTATTGGCAAGGGCCTCATGATACGATACATATTACGTACGATACATTGGTCATGATGCGATGTGTTGCGGAACGATACAATTCGGTACAGTACGATGCATGTTGCGATACAATGCAATACTTTTTCTTTCTTTTTTTAATCAAAAATGTAAAAAAGTAGAGCTGACTTAAAAAAAATTTTTTAAAGCCAAAGTGCTTCCACACGTCGGCTTTGAAAGCTGCAGGTGTTTTTAAATTTTCGGACATTTTCTAACTTCTGAAACATTGGCCGAATGGCCGTATATGACAGACAACTGGAGAGCAGCAGCGGCGGAAGAGGTTGTTTGATGCACACAGAGGAATTTGATGGGTTTTTCAAAATACAGATAGTAGAGATTGAAATATTGATACACTATCGTGGAAAAAGTTATCACGATAGTTAAAGGGATACTTCACCGATTTAGCATTCAGCTTTGTATCTGTAGAAACCCGGCAGTATAACTGAATGACCATGTTTCCCTCCCTCATTTCCCCCTGAGAGGAGAGATATCTGCATTTTGGTTCTGCAAAAAAGTCCTCCGATGATGTAATATGACGATTTTTGCATCATCGGAGGACTTTTTTGCAGAACCAAAATGCAGATATCTCTCCTCTCAGGGGGAAATGATGGAGGGAAACATGGTCATTCAGTAATACTGCCAGATTTCTACAGATACAAAGCTGAATGCTAAATCGGTGAAGTATCCCTTTAACTGTGTCGATATTTCTGCACAGCCCTATTTTTGATGCAGGCACTAGCAGCAAGGGCATTACGATGATGTCTAGCCACAAATATGGGAAAAACAACATCAGCTGATACAGCTAGACAATAAGTCACGTGGGAATTTATTCAGCAAATGGGTCAATGACGTGACATTAATTATTGTCTGTATGGTTCAATTAAATGTGAAAGGGTTAACATTTCAAAAAAATTTGCAGATTAATTGCATTCTCTTTTTTGAGGACCAAGTCTAAAATTTCTGGTTTAATTTCATTAAGAAAGAATATTTGGGGGATAATTGAAAAAATGTCAATGTGGTATAACCGGTCTGTGTGAATTTGTGTAACTAGTACTTTTTAAATGAAAAATAAATATATTAATAAAAATGTGGAATAAAATATAATCATCTAGTTTAGTGTAATAAGATTTTTTTCTACATACATTTTTACATAATTTGTCAAAGATTATTTAGAAAACAGAGCTGTTTTCAGCATTATGTCAGGACAAATATTACAAAAACACATTTAAAATTTACATTTAGAAGTAACTAATACAATACAATTTTAAAATGTTTTTTTGATGATAATGCTTACATGCCATCAAGGTGGATAAAATATTAAATTTTCCCATTCTTTGGCAAAATTGGCGGTTACACCATTTGACATTTTCATGTCCATTCAGTCTTAATATTCATAAAATTGGTGCAAATGTAATTTTTTTATTGCATAAAATTATCATAAACTGTGCTTTGAAATAAACCTGATGCATGCTTTTAAAACAAGTTATTTAAAAAGATTTTTGATTTTCTCATTTTGCCAAATCGTTTTTGTCACTGACCCAAATGTTTCCATATCCCATTATTTGCAAAAACATTTTTTTCAAAAACCACCTCAAGCAAGTGTAAAAAACTTTTTTTTTATTCGAAATTTGGCATTTCCATCACTTAATTCTTATGCAATACTTCAAAATGCGCAAATGGGTACCCAGCTAGTAAAACAAAGTGCAGATATGGATAGATATATTTACAAAGTATTAATTGGTTGGGTAATATATGGACAAACTAGGGATGCACTGATATGGAAATTTTGGCCGGTACGATACCCGATAACTCTTTATATTTGGGGGGCGATAACATATACATATATTCTTTATATATATATATATATATATATATATATATATATATATATATATATATATATATATATATATATATATATATATATATATATATATATATATATATATATATATATATATAGGCCAATAAATATTCATATTAATTTCACAATGAAAAACTCCCAGACCGCGGACATCTTGTCTTTGCGCTAGACTAGCATACTCTTCTTGAGCCCGCAACACGTGTCATCTTTGTGCTATGTCACAGAAAGCACCAATCAAAACTCCACATGGCCAGCAATGAACAAGTGAAGAGGTTCAACAAACCGAAATAATCCATCATTTATCGCTTTCATTTATCGGCCTAATTTTGCTATCAGACCGATAACCGATAATATTAAAAATAAGCAGTTATCGGCCGATAACGATATGTCGCCCGATATATCGTGCATCCCTAAGACAAACCCAATTGTTGGTCTAACTAGATCCATATTTCCCTTCTCTCTTTTGGACTCTTCTCTCGTTCTACCAGTTTTTATGTAGGGTATGTTTCATATGTTTACTATTTGTTTAGTTAAATATTTCAGATGCCTCTTCAGAGTATATGCTTATAATAGCTGCACGTCTTTCAGTAAGGGCTGCGAAATGACTCCTATTTCCTGCGTTTTGCTGAATGAAAGGCGATTTGTAAGAAAAGAGGCTTCATAAAGGCTCTTTCTCATGGAAACACTTTGCTCTCTGTTGGTAGATGACGATGGTCCCTTATTAGACTGCATGTTTGGGTAAGTGGACGTGTGCTTTCTCCAGAGATTTTTAGAAGCTTTATTAGCATAATAAACATGGACTTGCATTACCAAACATTAATTAACGTTACATAGCACATGCACACACGTACACAGTATGCATAAATGTTAATATATGTATATATAAGCTTGTTACTTTGCGCTTCTTAGCCTTTCTCAGCTGTTCAATAAGACATGGCCTCTCATGTATCAAATAGCACTCAGTTGTCTTTTGATGGAATACAATCCTCTCTGCTTACAAATGCACATGCGCGCGCGGGCACGCACACACACACACACACACACACACAAACAGAGAGGTCTTTCTGAGAGTGAACTTCTCATGTTACGGCATGTGTCCTCAGCTATTTGCTTGTGAAGTGAGTGGCAGAAAAAAATAAACACAAGAAGACAGAAAAACACTGCGCTGGTCTTGTCTGTCTGTCTGCAGGGTAGATTGTGATGGTTAGGGATGTGGAAGCATCACTTCTCTCTGCAGAAGAGACTCGGAGAAGAAAAAGGCCGGGCTGAACAGGTAGAGTCAGCTCTGATTGGTTCATTGGAAATTAGTACATTAAGACATTGACTTATGATTGGCTGGCATAATAGGAGTGTTTGTTTGCTTGTTCATTATAGGTCAGGGGTGCACAAACGTTGTCCTGGAGGGTCGGTGTCCTGCAGAGTTTAACTACAACTTGTCTCAGCACACCTGCCACATTAATTGAATTGGCAGCAGCTTAACTCTGCAGGACGCCGACCCTCCAGGATCGAGTTTTCGTACCCTTATTGTAAATTGTTTTGATGCACGTCTTTGCTTTGCTATTTTTGTCATAATTTTTGTTGGTGCCCAGAACCTTTAAACTTACGTACTAAAGTTGCTTTGGATAAAAGCATCTGCCACATTCATAAATTGAATTATTGAGGAGATTGTATTTCTTTAAAGGCTGATTTATACTTCTGCGCCATAGTTGTCTTTATACTTCTGTGTCGTTGTTCACATCGATATGTGCAATAATAACCCATGCAGATCACTAGTAAGCAGATTTCAGGGGTATTTTTTTCAATTCAATTCAATTCTGGTATGTTACCAGTAGTGGTGGATACACAGTAGAGGTCTTCTCGGGTCCAAAGCAATGCACCTGACCCAAAATTAGGGCTGTAACGATTAATCGAGCAAATGTGTGTTTTCTCAATGAATGAATTTTAATGAATTACTGTGAAATCCCGGCACGTCCGAACACCACTCACCACTTTCTTGCAAAAACACCCTTTGTGCCACAGAAGGAGTAGCATTACAAACACTATTCCAGGAAATGTCTACAGGAATATTTATATCGCTGTTCTTCAAATTGTTTCAGGTATTTTCATGATAATAAAGAATATTTTGAATGATTTTTATTTAACAAGTGTTGCTTTTTAAAATGCTCGTTATAAAAGACTCTGACTCATAATGATTTTAGATTGATAAGGACTTCCTACTGACCAAAACGCCATAGTACACGCCCAAGCTGTGCATGAAACAAAGAATCCCAGCCTTGATTTCAGACAGGCATTTCTAATGGGACACGCGATTAATCGTTACAGCCCTACCCGAAATGACCCGAATTACTTTTTACTATATTAATATGGATTGATGCATCGATTAAATTTGTAACAATACAATGGGTGATTCTCACGAAAACTTGGTTTTAAAAATGTCAAGCATGAAAATGTAAAAATTGCTTAAATTTACTTTTTTCCCACCAGACATTGAAAAACAAAGTCTGGAGTAAATGAAAACATTAATTTAAACACTTTTACTTATCATTTAACACTTTTGTAACATAATTTAAAAAATTAGTCCTAAAAAATCTCATTACCGCAACAGTCAGAAAACATCAACACTGACATATTTTCAAAATGACATGACAAACCTGAAAGAACATAATTTGGAGATTCTGCACATGCATTTAAAATCAAAGTATTATGCTTCTATTAATTAAATTAACATTTAATAAGCATCTGTTGCGGTAATGATAATCAAAATGTCGTGTAAGCATTCTGACAAGACAATATTTCAAATTAACTCTAATAAAATGATCTTACCTGGTAGCCATCTTGAAGTAACTGGTCCATGTGCTTGGTCACTCAAAATCAAACTTTATTCAAATTCTGTATGGGTGCTTAAACTGTTCTCAAAAAGAGTTGCGGAGGATGAGAACATCAGGCATGGACACATCATTTTCCTAATTTTTCTTCATTATTATTATACATGAATATTCAGTAAATATTTTTTCTGTCATCTAAAGTAGTCTAGCAAAACTATATTTTGTGTTAATTTGATTAAATTAGCATATAACGCATGTTCAAACACAGCCGGACACATTGCGGTAATGAGAATTTCAGCAGAAAATGAGATAAAATTGACAAATTATAAATTCTTATGTTGAAATCACACATTGTGCAAGGTAGAACACAGTATTGTGTTAATTCTGATGCTTTTTAATATTACTATATTACACATTTTATAGCTAAAATCATTAGTGCCGTGGTGTTTCAATGGTTTTGTGAGAATCACCCACAATGCATTGATGCCACACACAAAATATCGATATGAGGTACCTTTATTTTGACACACTCTGCGTCCTCATTCGTTGACGTCCATCTACCCATCTCCGACAAAGCATGCATTTTTCATTTATTTGTCAAATTTAACTTGGACGTCTTTGCTGTCTATTATAAAGAATTCAACGTAGACAGCCTCCCGCCTGTCATACCACCAATATAGTTGCAAAGAAGAAAACTGATAAAAACGAGCACTGAGGCGACTATAAAAGCGTGAGTCTGTTTTTGTGTACATATAAATGTTGAAGTGTGCTAGTGTCAGCAAGTGAATGCAATGCAGCAACAATGTGGTTGTAGCAGGAAAAACACAGCAAAGATGTTGTGACTGCTATTGGACTCAAATCGTGGGTTTGGAAATTGTTTGTATAATCCATTTTCCAAATACAAAATTATTGGCAGAAAACCTTTGCCATCACATAAACCTTTGATTTTATGTGAAATTTTCTTTCTTTATTTAAAAAAAAGTGTATTCACTTATTCTTAATTTTAGGGATGCACGATATATCGCCCGACATATCGTTATCGGCCGATAACTGCTTATTTTTAATATTTTCGGTTATTTCGGTTTGTTGAACCACTTCACTTGTTCATTGCCTGCCATGTGGAGTTGCGATTGGTGCTTTCTGTGACATAGCATGAAGATGACACGTGTTGCGGGCTCAAGAAGAGTATGCTAGTCTAGCGCAAAGACAAAATGTCCGCGGTCTGGGAGTTTTTTATTGTGAAATTAATATGAATATTTATCGGCCTATATATATATATATATATATATATATATATATATATATATATATATATATATATATATATATATATATATATATATATATATCGGTTATCGGCCCCCAAATATAAAGAGTTATCGGTTATCGGTATCGCCCAAAATTTCCATATCGGTGCATCCCTACTTAATTTGTTGTTGTAAATGTCCTAATTGGGACAGAGATTTAAAGAGTTTAATTTAACGTTCATGTTATATATTTTGGTTGCATTTACAGTTATTAAAAATGTAACTGCTTGTAGTATTAAAGTATCAATAAAGTAACCGAATCAAATCGTAATTGCCTTAAAAACATTGTTTTATGATCCGGCAAATACCGCATCACTGGCGGAGATAACAGATATCGTATCGCAATGAACTGTCCGATTTACACCCCTACTTTTTACCTGATGTGCATAAATCGGATCTAAGTGGACCCTATGAAGAACTCTACATAGTATTGAGGCTGAAGAAAGAGCAGCCAGCTTGTTGTGTAGACAGTAGACATCAATTTTTGTTGCTGCTCGAAATATGTTTTAATCTTCAACTTGGTCTGTCTTTATTTTTACTGTTTCAAAATGCAACACCAATTTTTTTGACCCGAGGGATGGGTTCTGGCAGACCAATCACAGCCCTTGCGATCTGCATAGAATTGATGCGTTGTTACATTTCTAGAGAGGTGCATGTCAGGCCACGAAGAGATATACGCATAGGTCCTAATCAGAAGTATGAATTGAAGGAGGAATACAAGCCATATATGTGGAGTGGACCAGAATATATTAAAGATATAAGACTTATATTTAGATATTCTAATTACCTAGAATACAAGAAAAACTAAGTGCAGACTTTTCCCCGAGCAGGCTTCACTTTAAAAAGCTTGTTTTGTAAGCCTCTGTGAAATTTGGGCCTGTCTGTGATTTTAAGCTACAGTTACAGCTGTCTGCCTGAATGCACTGTTTACCTGTGTGTGTGTGTGTGTGTGTGTGTGTGTGTGTGTGTGTGTAATGACCTGTGTGTGATGTCTGGGTGATGTTCTACATTCAGGTGCATTATCCTGATTGGTTAAACCCTCTTTATCTGTGTGCATTTCTTCATTTTGTTAAGTGTCCTCTGTCTGTATGTCTACTGTTAGTCTTTCTCAAGTCAAACTCGTAAGGTAGGGTATCTAATTTTGAAAGATGCTAATGGTAGCCGACTAGCAATGAAATCTCAAACCCACCCTCCATTCAAATCGCCATCCAAAGTCACGCCTCTTTCAAAACACATAAACAGGTTATCAATTCAGCAGAAAAGTTTGCCTTCTCTCCCTCAGTTTATAGACGGGAGGTGAGCGCACGTGAACGCGCCTAAGACGTATGATGTCTGTGTGAACAGGCTGTGCGGTGGCATTCAAATTACGCAAAAAAAAGGACAAAAAGGCAACGTCCGTTCGGACCGGGATCTATGATTGGTTGAAAGTTTTTTGGTCCTACGCCTTTCACAGATGACATAAATTTCTACAAATACATTTAAACAACTTAACATAGTGATTGCTATCAGGATGTGAGGAGACTTTTAACTAGCATAACTAAAAATGTTTCTGGATCAAATCAGATACCCTGCCTTTGAGAAAAGAGTTTTTGATATAATTTGTTAACTCGCTCTTTGTCTCTCTCTCTCTCTCTCTCTCTCTCTCTCTCTCTCGCGCTCTCTCTCTCTCTCTCTCTCTCTCTCTCTCTCTCTCTCTCTCTCTCTCTCAGGGTGAAGAGTACTGGGTGCAGGTCTACAGACTTGAACACGGTGATGGAGGAATTCTGGATTTGGATGATGTTTTGTCCGACGTTGCGGACGACAAAGACAGAGTGAGACACGCACTCACGCACACACACAAACAAACACACACATACACACACATACACAGTGTCACTGAACAACATATTCATAAATACACCCTCACACATTGCTTACATTCTGTTCTAAATCGGGCTTGTGAGGGTTTAATAGTATATATCTTAGTTATAGGTATTAGATGACTCTTGTCTCCCAATAACCATGACCTCATTTCAGGATGGACACACACACATATAGCTCTAAATTCCAGTGTTTTATTTTGTGACATCACTAAATCTTCTGGGAATCTGTGTCCGGCAGATTTCCAAACCACCTTCATTCATATATTCTGTACATTTCCCGCTCTTTAAATTTTTGCTAGATATTTTGTTTAATTTGATCATTTACTTCAGCTACCAATGAACTCCAAGTCTATTTAAACATGCAGATTTCCCCTATAAACAGCACAAAATTGAAATTTGGTAGACATTGATCATTTGAAGTATTTCAAAGAATTAACAAATGTCAACAAAAAACTAAACGAGAATGAGAGCTGCTGCCTGTCTTTGGATATTATGACTGCAGGGCAACGCTGACCCCTTCTGGCCAGACACCAGCAGTACAATGTCTGTGCACATTTTAAAACACTGCTGACCCAGAACAGATGATATCGGCTTACCGAGACCACAAACACTTAGCAAGAATGGAGTGCTTTTGATGTGGTGGGTGTGCCTGGGCGTGTGAGAGTTATTTTAGTTCTCTGTGTGATGTAAAAAGGCCACAGCTTTCACACAGACTTCTCATCTGTGTCTGAAGAAGTGCGAGCGACCATACAGCCACAGTTACGGCCAGCTGATGTAGTTTTACAATTGAAAGCCGATAACTTCTATAAGCCTGTGTATCACCACATCCCTGTATTATACGATGATAAAATGAATGACTCAGACCACAGCTGTGGCAACAGGAACTGCCGTCCGCAAACAGGAAGTAGTACAATAAATGTGGGTTCGTGTGAATCATGCACCAGTATTCCCACAATAACAAAGAAAACAATACACAGAAACACGCAGAATTCAACGGCAAGCTGTCCAACATGAATGCACATTTACATTTGTATACACATTGAACATTTCTGTTATCTCAGCTTGCTTGTGTATGTATAGGGAAGCACCGAAATTAGAATTTTCTTCATCCTTTAAACTTCCTGTGTGCATTTCTGCTTCAGGACAGTGGAGGGCGCCAAAGCCTCAGATATGACAGCTTAGACTTCCCAGCATTTTTCACCTCCTTCCTGCTCTCTCTGTTTGTGTTACTTCCCCTCTTTCTTTGATAGCGTCCTCTGTCGTCTCTTAAGCAGGAAGGTGTAAAGCATCTAAACATGCTTCTTCCGGTCAAAGCTGTACGTGTGGACGGCTTGTTTGTGTGGATGTTTTTCCCGAAGTCTTGGGGAAGTTTGGAGTGTTGGAGACTTAACAGGACATGTCTGTGAATCAGTGCTTGCAGTGATATATTTGACCTGGAGTGTGTACGTGTGCTTCTTGGATTTGTACTGGTGTTCTGTTGCATTGTGCTACCTTGTCTCATTTACACAGCACTTTGGTCCCAGAAAATCCCCCTAAAATTGGCAGGCCTCTGTGTGAACGCAAACACGTCTCCTAAATGTTCTGGGATGGCTCTTGGAAAAAGGACCTAGTAATATTCCCATAATATTCCCATAACATTTCCGGACTGCCCTCTGTTTGAACAAGACGCAAAAACAATGCCACAAGGTGCGTGCCGTATTGAGGACTCCGGTGTCATCACAACAAAGAGGTTATGGTTCAGCTCTTTAAAATTAGGGATTAACATGCAGATTAACATTCATGACGTAAAATGTCAGCAAACTGGACTGAAGCAGAGATCATGGAGCTCATCACTATCCATGCTGAAGCTGAGATCATTCAGCAGCATAAAAGAATAGCGCGTCACAAGCTCATATATGAGCATAAAATAAACAAAAATGCATGCACATCATCGCAACAAATGTTGTTCAGCTCTTTAAAACGGAGGCTTTAAATGCACATTAACATTCACGATCAGAAATGTCTTCAAACTGGAATGAAACAGAAATCAGGGAGCTCGTCAAATATCCACTTTGAAGCTGAGATCATTCACCAGCATAAAAGAATGGCGCGTCACGCTCTCCTGTATATTCGATTAAATTTTATTTATATAATGCTTTTTACAGTTGTTTATTTGTTTCAAAGCAGCTTTACATTAATAGATGCAGGAAAAAACACAGAAAAACTTAAAACATAAACAGCAGAATACAGCGGTTAAGATTGACCATATTAGCGAGCGTAGTAAAAATGTAACCTATGTAAGAGGGTGCTAAGTTAAGCCAATGTCAGCAGACTACCCAGGGGTTGAAAAAAAACCTCCTAGGAGAAAGACCCTGTGGGCAAAAAATCCTAGGAGGGGAAAAACCCTTGGGAGTGAGACAGATATAGCTGATTATATAGAGGATATATAAGATAATGGTTACGATTTATAACAATTATATTGTCTTATCATAAACAAAAATGCACGCAAATGGTTTCTGGAGGGAGAAATAACAGATAAAAGCAAACTTCAGACACTGCGGAGAAAGAAAACTACTAATTGCAGGACTTTAAACGCATCACGTGAACGCACACACAGAGCTTGTTTACACCTGGCATTAACATGCGTTTTCGTTGATCAAATCACAAGTGGATGACGTTAATGCCAGGTGTAAACGGTGTTCAAAACGTTTTGAACGTGTCCACTTTCGACCACTTTCAACCACATCCAGAGGTAGTCGAAACCACTTTCGATCGGATCGCTTTGGAGTTGCGGAACGCAAATGTGGTTGAATGCCACACGCGACCGCCTTCTCTCCGCCCATTTATCTAATCTGAGGTATTAAACACAAGTTTTTACGTCTTTTTTGACGTCTGGCTTGAACATACGGTGAACAGCGCTATTTTTAGCCTTTCATTGATAAAACTACTGCGGGTGTTCTCCGTAGTTTCGTTTTGAAAGCGTGAAAGTTGCGCGATCCTATTTCATCAATTGCGCTGAAAATTCAGAGAAAGCTCTTACATACACACGTACAAAAAACTGTGCAGCATGTTTACTTGCTAAACAAGCAGCGGACTCTGACATAATATTAGTTTGCGTCCATATAAACTCATCATTACTCCCGCTCGCATTTGAATGACAGCAGAGAGACTCGCCCACCGTCTCACGGACCGTCCCCTCACAGTATTCAGGACAGAAGCGGTCGAAAGCGGACAAAAGAGACGGATTTAAATACCAGGTGTAAACGTAATGTGTGTCTCTCGTCCACTTGTGATCCGATCGATGAAAACACATCTTAATACAAAGTGTAAACAGCCCCACAGATTCCGGAAAATCGTTGGCAGTGTGAATGAACCAAAAATCAAACACATCCCGGATGCATTTTCTGTTTTTTTTTTCGTAATGTCTCTGTGAAAAGGTCTAAAATCATATGCTCATATTAATAAGCAATAGGAGACATGAGAGTTTAAATGGATATGCTTTGAGAGGCTGATAGTGTTTCTGGCGGGGTGGTTGGATAGGGAAGTTGTTAGGCAAAACCTCCTTAAAAAGCCCAGGCAATCAAAATCTGGGTTTTGTGGCTTTTAGTTCTTGTCTATTAGCTTTCAGGCTATTTATTTGCTAATGTACTCCTAAAATTGTTTTTTTCTTCTTGTGAAATGGATCCTGAACTGTTTATGAGTCATTTTCCCCACTGGGGTATATACAAATTTGTAACAAGAACATTCCAGGATTATGGTGCCTTCTTAGGGTGTTTTCACATATACACTGTTTAGGTCGACCCAAATGACGTGTCGCTCCGAGTACGGTGCGTTTGGGTCAGTGTGAACACAACAGCCGCACTCGGGTGCGCACTAAACGACCGCTCCGAGACCGCTCTAAACAGGTGGTCTCGGAGCGGCTGTTGCCGAACTCTGGGGCGACCCACCTGTGGTGTGAACACTGCTGGACCTCGGGCCGAACCAAATACAGGAAGTTCTCCACATGTTTGAGCCACTGGCTGGGCTTTCGTTGTCACGTGAGCCGGGTGTTATATTGTGGGTTAACAACAAACAAGCCAATCCTGGTCCGTTGCATAGAGATTCGCTGTCTCCTTTACGTTTGAGCTGATGATTTTATAAATGCATAGCTGTCCTCCACACACAAATAGTGACATTACGGGCTTTTAGCAAACGGCTCCGTGAGAAAGGCTTTAATAGAACAGCTACGCAATTTCGCGTTAAAGCAAAGAAACTTCGCAAAGACGTGCATCGTTTATCTCCACATCTTGATAGCTGCGCTCTCCCTGTCAAGCTGGTTGTCGTGGAAACGTGGGGGTGGTCATGAGACGGTAAGAGCTGTCAGAGACCAATGACAGCGCTGACCGTTGTCACATGGTGCACGGTGCGGCATTTCGAATAAAGTAAAAAATATATATATGTGAACACGGACCGCACTAACTGAAAAATGATACAATGTATTTTGGTGCGCTCCGAGGCCGCACCACGGTGCGCACCAACATATGTGAAAACAACCTTATAATCATAAGCCCTTTTCACACAGAAATTCCGTAAAATACACGTAAAATGCATCCTGGATTTTTCCGGAATGGTTAGAGTTTTTGTTTGTTCACACTGCCAAGATTACACGGCATCTGATGGTCCCGGAAAGACACGCGACCTATTGAAAGTCCCGCCCTCTCTTCTACGCAGCGTCTGAAGTTTGCATATTATATATGATTTCTCTCTCCAGAAACAACTCGCGTGCATTTTTGTTTATAATAAGACTACAAAGGAGCACGTGAACGCACAGTTCTATGCTGGTGAATGATCTCAGCTTCAGAGTGGATATTTGACATGCGGGTATTTTCGTTTATTATAGCTCAAATGAGCACGTGACGCGATATTCTTTTATGCTGCTGAATGATCTCCGTTTCAACGCAGTAAATGACAAGCTAACTTACCTGATATCTGCTTCAGTCCAGTTTGCTGACATTTCTCGTAGTGAATGTTGTAAATCCCTCATTTTAAAGAGTTGAACCAACTTCATGTTGCCATGACACGCGCGTCCTCACTACGGCACGTGCGTCATTGTTTATGCGTCTCATATATCATTTCCTGATAACTGCTTCAATCTAGTTTGCAACATTTCTCGTGGTGAATGTTTATATGCATGTTATCTCTCGTTGTAAGGAGCTGAACCATAACTTGTGTTGTGATGATGACGCGCGCGTCCTCACTTCGACACGCCCTTTAGGGCATTCTTGCGGCTTCTTGTTCACACAGAGGGTTACCCGCGTATCTTACTAGGTCCTCTTTCCGGCAACGATCCCAGAAGATTAACGGAACAAGTTTTTGTTCACACAGACGCTTGTCTGGCAATTTTACGGGTATTTTCTGGGACCAGAGGTCTGTGTGAATGGGGTTATAGTTTGTATAAAACAACAGTGAAACTGGAATATAATAATTCATTTTAAAATAATGATTACGTTCAGTAATTTCTTCTCTCTTAGTTTTTCCTGCTCTCCGCTTTTCTTTTCCACTCATTGTCCTTTCTTCTGATGTTCTCAGCTCCCCTTTGCTTTCCTCTGCCTTGCTATGTTTTGCTCTTTTTCCTCTCCTCTGCGATCTTCCCTTTGATCTTCTGTCCTAAGTCTCATTCACACAGCATTTTGGTCCCAGGGAGCCTTCTGTGTGAACACAAACTTGTCCCGTAAATGTTGAAGGATCGTTCTCGTTAATGGGACCTAGTAACAATGCCGTAACATTTATGGAAAGCATTCTGGGTGAACACATAACAGAAACAATGCTGGTAAGGGGCATGCCATCGCAACGTGAAGTTATTGTTCAGCTGTTTGACACCGGGGGAATCAAATGAAGATTAACATTCACAATGAGAAATGTCTGCAAACTGGACTAAAACGTAAGTCCAGGCGCTCCTTACTGTGAACATTCAGCAGCATAATAGAACAACACGTCACATGCTCCTTATTATCTTATAAACAAAGATGCAAACGTGTGGTTTTGCGAGAGAGAAATCACGGATTATAAGCAAACTTCAGACACTGCAGAATAAAACCTACCAAGTGCAGGACTTTACATACGTTAAGTGTCTTTACAGGATCTTCACGACATCTGTGTGAATGCATGCGAAGATTCCGGAAAATCAGTGGCAGTGTGAATGAACCAAAAATCAAATGATCCCTGAAAAATCCTAAATCCTGTTCTATTCCCCTCTTCTTTCTTTTCTTCTCCTCTTCTCTGCTCTGTTCTCATTTGCTCTTTTGTCCTCTCCCCTCCTCTGTTTTGGTCTGTTCTCCTCTTTTTTTGATCTCCTCTCTTCTGCTATCCTTTTTTCTTGTTCTCCTATCTTCTGCTCTCCTCTTTTTTTATCTCCTCTTTTCTACTCTCCTCTGATATTCTCTCCTCTGTTCTCTTGTGATCTCTCTTGATCTCTTTGTTCTTCTGTCCTCTTCTCTTCTCTGCTCCTCTTTGATCTCCTCTTCTCTCCTCTGCTCTTTTTTGATATCCTCATCTCTCCTCTACTCTTCTTTGATCTCCTCTGCTCTCCTATACTGTTCTCTTTTCTCTTCTGCTCTTCTTTGATACTGTATACTCTACTGCCCATTGCTCTCCTCTTCTCTCCTCTGCCCTCCTCTTGACTTCTCTCCTCTGCTTTCCTCTTCTCTCCTCTGCTTCCCTTTGATCTCCTCTTTTCTCCTCTGCTCTTCTTTGATATACTCTACTGCCCATTGCTCTCCCCTTCCCTCCTCTGCCCTCCTCTTGTCTTCTCTCCTCTGCTTCCCTTGATCTCCTATTTTCTCCTCTGCTCTTCTTTGATCTCATCTCCTATACTGTTCTTTCCTCTCCACTGCTCTTGTTTGAGGTCCTCTGCTGTCCTCTGATCTCCTCTGCTCTTTCTTGCTCTTCTCTCCTCTGCTCTTCTTTGATCTCCTCTGCTCTCTTATACTGTTCTGTCCTCTGCTTTTCTCTACTCCCTTTTGCTCTCATTTGCCATTTGCTTTGCTCTCGTCTGCTCTTTTTTCCTCTCCTCTGCTCTTCTCTACTCCCCTATGATCTTCTCTGTCCTTTGATCTGCTACATTCTGCTCTCCTCTCATCCTCTCTCTTCTACATCTTTTTCTTCTGCTTTCATCTCTTCTCGTTTCGCCTTGCCTTCCCTGTTCTCATTTGCTCTTCTGTCCTCTCATCCCCTTTGCTCTTCTCTCCTATGAACTCCTCTGTTCTATTCTCATCTTTCTTAATCTCCTCTCTTCTACTCTCTTCTGATATTCTCTCCTCTGTTCTCTTGTGCTCTCTCTTGATCTCTTTGTTCTTCTGTCCTCTTCTCTCCTCTGCTCTTCTGTGATCACTTCTGCTCTCATCTTCTTTTCTTTGATCTCCTCTTCTCTCCTCTGCTCTTATTTGATCTCCTCTGCTGCCCTTTGCTCTCCTCTTCTCTCCTCTGCTCTCTTCTTCTCTTCTCTCCTCTTCTTTGTTCTCCTTTCTTCTGCTCTCATCTTTCTTGTTCTCCTCTCTTGTACTCCCCTCTGATATTCTCTCCTTTGTTCTCTTTTGATCTCTCTTGATCTCTTTGTTCTTCTGTCCTCTTCTCTTCTCTGCTCCTGTTTGATCTCCTCTGCTCTCCTATACTGTTCTCTCTTCTCCTCTGCTCGTCTTTGATCTCCTCTGCTGCCCTTTGCTCTTCTCTTCTCTCCTCTTCTTCTCTTTGATTTCCTCTGCTCTCGTCTTTGATCTCCTCTTCTCTCCTCTGCCCATTCTTTGATCTCCTCTTCTTTCCTCTTTGATCTCCTCTTCTCTCCTCTGCTCATCTTTGATCTCCTCTGCTGCCCTTTGCTCTCCTCTTCTATCCTCTGCCCTCCTCTTCTCTTCTCTCCTCTGCTTATCTATGATCTCCTCTGCTCTCCTCTTTAATCTCCTCTTCTCTCCTATGCTCTGTTCCTTCCTCTCCTTTGCTCTTTTTTAATCTCCTCTGCTCTTCTCTACTCCCCTATGATCTTCTCTGTCTTTTGCTCTGCTACATCCTTTGTTCCTCTCTTCTCTCGTCTCGTCTCGCCTTCTCTGTTCTCATTAGCTCTTCTGTCCTCTCCTTCCCTTTGCTCTCCTCTCCTATGAACTCCTCTGTTCTATTTGCTTTTTTCTTGTGTTCCTCTCTTCTGCACCTTTATGATCTTTTCTCCTCTTCTCTCCTCTTCTGTTTTCTTTTGATCTATCTGGGTCTCTTGGTTCTTCTGTCCTCTCCTTTGCTCTCCTCTTCTTTCCTCTGTTCTCTTTTCTCTACTCTCCTCTGCTCTGCTGTCCTCTCCTTTCTTCTTCTATGCTCCCCTTTTTTTCCTTGTTGTTCAGTCCCATCTGGTGAGTCATGTATTAAAGTAGGCGATAGGGTAGACCGCCCTTGTGTGTGTGTGAGAGAGAGAAAATTAGATGGGTTCAACAGATTGTGTAGTTCAAAGATCTTAACCTTTAAAATGAGGGAATGAATCTCCTCAAAGGAAGTATACAAGCGTTCTCCTGGGAACTTCCTGTCAGTGCACTCTGCACACACACAGACCGCCGTTGAACTCATTGTTTTTGTTGGATGCGTTTGTAAGATGTGATTTGTATAGTTGGGTCAGTGAGTTCATGTTTTAAAAGTCATTATGAAACACATAAAGTGATTTCTCAACACTGCTGCTGCTCATCCAGCTGTGGAGGCCGTGTGTGTGTGCATCTCAGTAATACATGAGGTGTCATATTTGTTTATGTATCCAGTAAAGAAGTCTGCAGCAGTTGTTATTTGTAATGAATAAAGTTCATTGTGTGTTTGAAATATCTCAAGCAGCCAGGAATACACACATGGCATAGGACATTTTCTTTATCTATGTGATCAATTTTCCCTTCATCTCCATTGTTTCCCCCATTTTCTCCTTAGACCGCATTGCTCTCACCATTTCTTTGTTTCTATAGAGGAAAAAAATATTATGCGCTGCGGCTGTTCTCCCTTGTGTGTAACGAGGTATATGAGTGTGTGCATTAAAGACATGGATCACCTGGAAATTTACATTTTCATTATTTTCTCTGCCGCTGAAATACAAATGAGATTCGAGAGGCAGCATATTAGTGAATTACAACTTACTTTATTTTTTGTTATGTGGCAAATCATTACTTTACAAGAAGAGTGTATCTGCTCGTAACTTAATAAATGTGTTTGTCAAGTTTTCTAATTAGGTATACACCACCAAACCCCAGAACAGAGCGAGTGTGTCCCAATGGAGGTGAGAGAGAGAGCGAGAGAGGGAGATTTAGTATTTAAGCTCTAATTGTGCTAAGAGCATGTATGTCTCTTGGGTAGGTGTGACACAGGTAAATAAGATGGGGCGTTTGTGTGACTAAAGTGTATTTTTGTCTTGTGAAGAATCAAATGCGAACCCCTTTGGCTGCACTCTGCCCTTCTTAAAGTTGGCAACATCATTGATCATGTGGTGCCAAAAATACTGTACACAGAGTTTTAGATGTTTTTTAACTAAACATTCACACACACAGCTGGGAAAATGCCCGTTCCCACGAATGTGTTTTCATAAGTGTAACGTTTGACATAATGCAGAACCTACTTTACAAAAAGCATACACAAAACAGACATTAACACTTATCCACTTACAGACATAGCAATTTAAAGACACAGCTATTTATGCAGAAGGGACACACACATACACTACAGGCTTTGTTTCCCTCAGTAGATGACCACCCCTGTGAATTCTGGGTAAAGTGCCCTTCATCTCTTCTCCTGATTGGTCCAGACCACTGTCATTCAGTCATATGTGCGTGTCATATGAACTGAGTGTGTCCAGCCAGAGGCTTCATGCCAAGTGGATTTTGCATTCAACCTTAAAATCAATTAAGCATCTTTTTATCTGTTACTTTGCTTCATGGGCAAAATATGATCAGAGCATGCTTTATTCTGGACAAAGTTAATTATAAATTATACAAACTTGCTGGCGCCATCATTGGGCACGGTTGCGGATTAACTGTGTACAAAGATGATAGTTTAAAGTACACTTCTTGATGTTTATATCTAAGGGGATGCATAATCATCATGTGCGTTCCAATAATAATTTAAATATATTGGTAACACTTCAAGTAAGGTTGTGTTTGTTAACAATAAGTTAATGCATTAGCTAAAATGAACTTACAATTTTTTAGTACTTCTACAGCAATTTTTTTATCTTAATTCTTGTTAATTTCTTCATTTAAGCTACTTATATATTTATAAAATATATTAAGTTGTATACGGAACTGTTAATAGACCATGTACTAATATAATAACTAGTTTACATTAAAGGGATAGTTCACCCAAAAATGAAAATAATGTCATTAATGACTCGCCCTCATGTCGTTTCAAACTCGTAAGACCTCCCGTCATCTTCGGAACACAGTTTAAGATGTTTTATATTTAGTCTGAGAGCTTGTTGACCCTTCATTGAAAATCTATGTACGGTATACTGTCCATGTCCAGAAAGGTAATAAAAACATCATCAAAGTAGTCCATGTGACATCAGTGGGTCAGTTAGAATTTGTTGAAGCATCAAAAAAAAATTTTGGTCCAAAAATAACAAAAATTACAAATTTATTCAGCATCGTCTTCTCTTCCGTGTCTGTTGAAGCGCATGAGCAAAACTAAAGTCACATGACTGCAGTGACGTGGCTGACGTGTTATCTGGTGCGCCCCAGCTGTTTTTTTTTATGCGCCCGGGCTTCGTTTACAGTCTGAGGGAGACTCACGCTGTAAGTTTAAAAAATAAACATGTCTGAGGATAACACGTCATCCGTGTCATTGAGAAGACAATGCTGAATAAAGTCGTAATCTTTGTTATTTTTGGACATGGAGTACTTTTATGATGTTTTTATTATCTTTCTGGACATGGACAGTATACTGTACATAGATTTTCAATGGAGGGTCAGAACGCTCTTAGACTAAATATAAAACATCTTAAACTGTGTTCCGAAGATGAACGGAGGTCTTACGAGTTTGTAACTTGAGCTTGTTTAGATCTGCTTACGTTGCATCAAAGGTTTCTTTTTACTTCACTGTTTATGCAGTGTTGATCATTACAGCAATCACAGATGTGACTGCTGAGCACATGATTTTTTTATTAATGTGTAAAATAGCATTAAAGTAATTCATAAACGCTTCTCTTTTTGTATGTGTAGTCTATAAAGATTTTGATGTTTAATTGACGTTATAATTATGATTACAGTATGAAGGGTAGCTGTGCAAACTGTGCCTCCTTAAAAATATTTGGTGCATGACGCCCCTGTGTCCAACCATTTATACCCACCCACTAAACCATTGCCTAAAGCATGATTATTAATGTTGACTCACACACACATAATTGAGACCAGATGTTCACTTTGTGGTACGAGATGTTTCCGTCTGTCCTAAATTCGACATTATCTTAAGGGTTGCCATCAGAGGAGTTAAAACTCTGAAAGAGGATGCCACACACACACAAAACGAAGCTCTTTTTCAGACTTAAAAAAAAACTCCATTTGTGGTCATGAATAAACAAGTTCACGAGCACTCCGTTGTTAAAATGAGATAATTACTGTTTGTTTAACATTGTTTTAATTTCTTTAACTAAAAACATCCATAATGTCAGAGTATGTGGCTAGAAATTTCAGACACTGTCAGAATTTTTAAAATTTATAAAAGTACATTTAATCAACCCTCATCCGATTTTGTCCTAAATTGCAAAGTCGTTGCTTTAAGGGTCCACTGTCTAGATTTTAGCAGCATCTAGTGGTAAGATTGTGAATGGCAACCAACGGCTCAGTCCACAGCTCACCCCTCCCTTTCGAAACGCATAGAGAGGCTACAGAAGCCGGCGAAGGACAAACACATCATCGTCTCAGACAACATAGTAACAAAACACGCTCTATAGAGCAGTTTGTCTGTTAAGGGCTACTTTAGATAAATGGCGACTATTTTCTTGTAAGGGAACCCATGTTGTATGTAGATAAAAGTGGCTCATTCTAAGGTAATAAAAACAATACAGTTTATTGTGTAAGGTCTTTATACAACACTGATAATATAGTTATGTATATTATGTTGCAATTCTGCCAAAATATCATACTTAAAGTTACACAATGCACCTTCAAGTTATGGTGTGCATTGGGGCTAAGGAATTTTTATCAGTATGTGGTCCCCTTGGAATCGACCTCTCAACCATTGTTAATGCAATGCTCAACCAATTGAATTACAGGACTAAGACTCATTTTTATTCACTTCTTTATGCTTTTCTTTCATAACTATGTAGTTGGTGGCGGTGTATGACGAACAGGAGCCGCACGTTGGAGGTGACGGCACCAGCGCGAGTTCGACAGGCACACAGTCACCGGAGATTTTCTCTGGAGAGCCATCCACCTCCACCCCACTGTCTGCCTTTCAGCCGTACCTGCCCCAGAGCGAGATAGAGGTCACCACCTCCACGCTTCGAACCAGTAAGAGAGAGAGAGAGTGTGTGTGTGTGTGTGTGTGTGATTATACATTAAAATTAATTTAAGTACTATAGGCACAGTGACTCATGTATTGTAAGTCAAGTTTTTGTAAGTCAAGGATTCTCACAAAAACTAGACTTGGAAGCTGTCCAGCATCAGAATTTTTAAAAAGCTTTTGAAGCCAATTTTTTTTGCACATATAAGATTGAGGTCTGAACTTACTATAACCATTATTTTTAGAGGTTTTAAAAAATATTTCCTATAGAATTATTTTAATTTTTTAGATTATCATTATCAACAATTATCATTACCGCAACATGATATTACATTAAATATATGCATTTACAAACTCATGTTTCGGTAATGAGAACTAAAAAGTTATCTAGGTACTGACAAACAAAATTTAAACTTTTATCTTGAGGGAAAAAAATAAGAACTGCTTACCTGGTAGCCATCTTGAGTGTCACGGTCAATTATGTCCCATTTTTTTAAATGTTAGTTCATTGAGGGCTTAAACAATAGCTACGTTTACATGGACACATTTTGACTTCATCGGATTAAAATCGTTCCGATTATTAAATCCTATCATAGCGTTTACATGAACAATTAATAATGTGATCAGATTGATGTGCGTGTTTATATGACACAAGATTTAAATCAGATTTGATCATTTGACATGCGCACATTGCACAAATATAGTTTCACGCTGTTTCAAGATTTGCTTTGTGCCTCACTGATTATGAAGCAGCAGCAAAAACACCCATTCACGTGTGCCCAAAAAGCGTATTTTATTCACGCAGTGCTGCAGAGACCGTTCGCGAGAGAGAGTCCAAACACACGCGTTTGTGGATCAGAGAATAAATCATGGACTGACCGGACAACGCTGTCTTGTATCACTTTATGGTTGAATTGGAAGGATAATAGGAACAAGATTAACAAGACAATCACTTCTTGTGACTTCCTTCAACAAAATAAACTCGAGTTATTTGCGTCACATGTCATTACACCAATTCTACGTCATTGCACGTGTGCATATGCTCCACACTCCCGTCCTGTAGGTGGCGGAAATGCACCTTTCAGTGGGTTTGCCAACCGCCATTAAAAAAAGAAAAAAGATAGCACATGCGCAGACCATCCCAGTTTCGGTTATCCATCCGATCAAGTGTATACATGTCCTTTTGAGCAGATTACAAAAGGTATAAACCACCCCTAACAAGCGGATTAGATTTTTAATCAGATTGGCACTTTTTAGTCCGATTGAGGTGTTTACATGGGACATTTTTATTCAGATTGATCATTTAAACGGATTACAAATGTCCATGTAAACGCAGCTAGTGAATGAAAATTGTTGCGGAGGATGAGAAAATTGGTCTTGGACACATTTATATTCCTTATTATTACCTCTACATTTACCAATGATCACCAACTACCACATGTTTCTTTACTGTAAATGTTTATAGTATAACATGCACTGAAGCTTTTTTGATTTTTTAAATTATAAATATTTCCATATCAATGAACTCAAATCCAGTCATGGACACATTGCGGTAATGAAAATGTTCCCCTTAAATGTGGAAAAAACTACAAAATTGGTTTGTGTGATGTCATTTGAAATCATGTGCAAAATAGTACATGAAGAGTTGTTTGTAACTGTCTGCTTCTTATTTTGATAGCATTTACTTTTTTTATCAATATGTTTCATGACGCCTCATAAGTCTAATTTTGCAAGAATCACCGATGTGTATTAACACATCATTTAAATTTTTTTCTTTTCTCACTTGTCTCTGTAAATCCATTTTATGTTCAATTAATAGACCAATTTAGAGTAGACGTCACAGTTACGTCACCTCAAGCTGCGCGCGCAATGCGGTTGCAGAAAAACAGTGGAAATGAATTAGACACGAGTGAAAAGAGCAAGATAACTCACTAGAACATGTCCTGTTGTGCTGTTAAGTGTCAGAATAAGAATGCCAAAAAAGATGGCTTTCATTTTTACAGAATACCATCGTCGAAGACATCATTTGAAGATAAACGTAGGTGTTTATGATTACAATAAGCCCTTAAACGGACAGAATGGAGCAAGGAAATCATCTGGAAATCTTTTAATAATTAGAATAGAAAATAAGTAGAGAAGATGTCCGGTGTTCTGTCGAAGTCTGTTCCCTCCATGTGTTTCTTATAGCGTTTTTAACACGTTACAATTATAATTTATTCAGATTAAATGTTTTTTATATTGAAAAAGCAATAATATCACAATTTGTTTTAATATTTCATAATTTTTTCGTTTTCTATTATTATTTTTTTTTTCCTTATATCTTAGCTTATGTCTTCTTCCTGTGTGTTCTAAAATTATTATGTTTACATACTTAATAAATATATAAATATAGCACACACACACACACATGATGTAAAGTGTTATTAATATATAAACAGTCCTTTTAAATGTATGTTTAAACATAATACTTTTATAATAGTTTTAGAACAAACACGTAAGATAAATATAAGGAAGAAATAGAAAACAGGAAAATTATGAAATATTTAATAAACGTTATTATATATAATACATGATAGTATTGCTTTTATATGTACTTTAGCGATTCAGACTGTAAAAATAATTGATTTAGCAAAAAAGAACAATACATATACATTACACACATGCATATCAGTAGCCAAGCCATTTAAACTTTTTATCTATCTAAAAAATAAACGTAACGTGATTAAAACGCTATAAGAAACATTGCACTAAAGGGAAACATAGGGGAATCAGACTTCGACAGAACACCGGACACATAAAAATCACGGTTTAATGCTAAAACACTTCACAACCCTACTGTGGAGCAGTCACTTTCTGCAACCAGTTTGGCTCCGCCCACAAAAAACGTAATCTCTGTTTGCAAACACGAAATTGGTCTATGTCTTTTTTGTTTTAAAGCCACAATATGTAGATTTGTCACCACTAGAGGTTGCTATTTCACAATAACAAATGCGAAGCTTAGTGACAATTTGCAGGAGAGTGGAATGATGGGAGATGTTGTTTTCACCATCCAGAGAAATATAAAATTTGCTAATTGTGTTTATGGATGAGGTAATGAATGAATGGTATTTTACCTGTAGTTTATGCCACTTTAATGAATTAGCTACAAGGCTCAAGAGCTGCGTGTTAGATGCTATATAATCGCCACTTCCGTGTTTGTCCGTGTCTTTCGTGTTGCCATAGTTTCTACAACCAGAAACTGAGGATAGAGCAGATATTAAAGGGGACATATCATGAAAATTTTAGTTTTTCCATGATTAAGTGCTATAATCGGGTCCCCAGTGCTTCTATCAACCTTGAAAACATGAAAAAGATCAACCGAGTAACTTAGTTTAGGTAAATCATTCCCTGCCAACATGTGAAAAAATTAGGTCATTGAAATTTGGCTCCCCTTGTGATGTCAGAAGGGATCATCTTATAATAATCCCGCCCCTTAATCTGCACTATCCAGTCACGGCACTGTCATTTAGTGCAGAGACAGTAAACAATTGAGTTTGTTCAACAAACCACCCTCATGGTGATTAGTTTTCGCATTTCATCAGCTCATTTGCATTTAAAGGTACACACCCAGAAACGGCACCTTTTTGCTCACACCTACAAAGTGACAATTTTAACACGCTATAATAAATGATCTGTGGGGTATTTTGAGCTAAAACTTAAAATATCGATACGGTTAACTATCGTGATAATTTTCCATGATAATGTATCGATATTTCGATCTCTATTGACAATATATATATATTTTTTAAACCCATTAAATCCATCTGTGTGCATCAAACGACCTCCTACACCGCTGCTGTTGTTGTCACTGTCCAGTTGTCTGTCATATACGGCCATTGGCCAATGTCTCAGAAGTTACTGGTAGTGAGAAAATGGCAGAAAATGTAAAAACACCTGCAGCTTTCAAATTCGACATGTGGAAGCACTTTGGCTTTAAAAAAAGTACAAAAAAAAATCACCTCTATTTTTTTATTTTTTACATGAAAAAAAGAAAAATGCAACGTATTGTATCGTACCGTGCTACATTGTATTACATTGTACCCATGTACTGTGATATTTATCGTACCGTGAGGCCCTTGCCAATACCCAGCCCTAGGGGACACCAAAGATTTATTTTACATCTTAAAAAAGTCTCATAATATGTCCCCTTTAAATCACCAAAAGGGCAACAATTACAAGGGATGAGCCATTATTTAACACAGGATATTCTCTGGATTGACAAACTTTTGGGATAATGTAAGTACACAACTGCGGTTTTTGGAGATTTTATTACAAAAATCGTACATATTGTGGCTTTAATGGGACTATGGTGTTTTATCGCCTTAACTTAAAATAAGCAGACTATGGCAGAAAGAAAATGTGCCTGTCTTCCTCTTGCATTACTATGACCGCATATACCAAATATTATGTTGTTAGATAATGTCTAATATAGCTTATGTGGTCATTGAAAAAATTAAATGATGCAGTTATTTATTACGTAGGACAATGTAAAGACAGTGCTTTCTTTTTGCATCTTTTGCTTTCTATCTACAATAGGCTGAAATTTGCCATGTTATATTAATGCATGGACATTTGAGTCCTATTTTGAATAACTGGAATGATACAAGCAGTGGTTAGTGATATGTTCCTCTCTGTCTGCCTGGTTTATGCTTTAGTTTATACTAAAACACTGTGATGCAGGGATTATACAGAATGCAAAACTTTGCTAAAGTGTTTTTTATTCTTTTCTTTCTCTCCGTCTCAGACATGCCTTTGCATGTACGGCGCAGCAGTGATCCAGCATTGTTAAACCTGACATCAGTGTCGTTCTCCGAAGCGAACTCACAACCTGAGGAACCTTTCAAGAAGAACCCCACACGCTGGTCCACAACCGCCGGCTTCATGAAACCCCGCTTTACCACTGGCACCAACAGCCTGGAGAGAAAGGTATAAACCTGCCTTAATAATCCTCTCCAAACGCTCATCATCACCACCTGTGATGTTTATTATGGGTCACACATCCTGCAATGACCTAAGCTTAATTTTCACATAAATGCATCATCATGAGGTCACATAACCTTTAATGATCTGTATGAAAATTGACATTGTCATTTTTGAAGGGTTCTTAACTCCACGTCTTACAAACAGCCAGCAGTCCATTAACAAGCTATGTGACGGCAGGGGATGTTGTGGGTTTGTCTGTCACATTTATGCGAGTGCGAGTTGATTTAGTGTGTGCGTGCGCATCATTTCTGTGTGTATGTTCTCCTTCTAGCAGAGTAAAGCTTAATGGCAGTGTCACTCATATTGAGTTATGGATCTCTCTCACTCGCGCTTTCTCTCTCTTTCTCTTGCTGTCGCTCTCAGTAAAGAAAAAATATCATTTATTTAATATTGTTTGTTTGGCGATGTTATTGGCACAAAAATGAAACGATTTATCTTTGAAGTATGTCAATTTAATCTCTTTTTAAAATTCAGTTTACTGATTCCTTTTTTTGCTGTCTTCAGGGGAAAAGTGTGGACACGTACCGTAGTCTTCCTCGTGATGCAGGGCAATGGAACAGTCAGAGGGAGTTTCAACGTGAAACGGCCCGTTCTTCGCTCAGCGCCAATCATCCAATGGTGGACCGCTGGCTGGAACGACAAGAGCAGGTTGGGACAGTGAAAAAACACCCTTAATTTTTCACAGACCACAAAAAACCCACTATCACCATATGCAAATATGCTTCAATATCTCTATGGTGAGCATGACATTTTAATGGCACTGCCAGTAAGCAAGAAGCCCCCAAATATTAAAAATAGTATTAATGGACTATTATCATTCAAAATAAAAGATGGAAAGACTATTGGAGATGCAGATGTCAAAATTAAGGACTGAGAGGTCAGCATTTTCCTCTATAATTTTTCTTTTAAAATGACATGTTTTTTTTCTGGACATGAGAAAACATGATGGATAGTGGAGCAGTTACTGTTGCTGTGCAGTGAAGCAGAAAGCTGGTTTTCGTCACTGGTAAAGGTGTGGGAATTGGAAAACCCATAGAGGAGGTGGAGAGGAGCGAGTACAGAATGCTTTGTACCGGAAAGTCTTTTTAGGATCCAATCACGTAGACGTTTTATATTTAAATTATGCGGCTTTATAAAAGTTATAAACAGAATAACTTGAGAGAGAAAAGAGATTCTTTCTTTCTTTATTCTTTACGCCATTTCAGCATCTATGGCTATATTCATGACGAGAACTGGTTAAAGGGACGCTCCACTTTTTTTGAAAATATAATCATTTTCCAGCTCCCCTAGAGTTAAATATTTCGTTTTTACCATTTTGGAATCCATTCAGCTGATCTCCGGGTCTGTCTCTACCACTTTTAGCATAGCTTAGCAAAATCCATTAAATCTGATAAGACCATTAGCATCGCGCTAAAAAAATTACCAAAGAGTTTCAATATTTTTCCTTTTAAAAAGGACTCTTCTGTAGTTACATCGTGTACTAAAGGGCGATTTATAGTCGTGCGTAGGTCCTACCTGTGCCTGACGCACACCTCACAAAATTTCTAACAGCGCGTCGGCTCTACGCGGACCGTAAGCGCTGTGATTGGTCCACCAGAACCCCTCCCATCAGGTAAAAAAAAACTGCGTCATAGGTATTTCCGTTTGAGACGATGAAAACAAAGACGAGCCAAGTTGAGGAGTGATTTAACTCAAACTGAAACATAAGTCGCTGTTTATTTACTTCCATCATTGCTGGTCTTCTCAAATTATACACAACAAGTTGCTATTTCTTCTTCGTTTGTGGGTTAACTTGCTTAGCTTCTTCTTCTGTGACGACTTCTGCTGCTACTGTGGTTACACGCGTGATTACTATCAACCAGCGGTTTCGCGTGTGTTTGCACGTCGACGCGGACGGCGACGCACAAGTATAAATGAAAACCGACGCGGAACCTACGCCGTCGCTGCTACGCCGTAGGACCTACGCACGACTATAAATCGCCCTTAAGACAGACGGAAAATTAAAAGTTGTGATTATCTTGGCAGATATGGTTAGGAACTATACTTTCATATGATAATCAATGACTTGGCTGCTGTAACATGGCTTTAGCAGGCGTAGTGATATTACGCAGTGCCCAGAAATAGTCCATATAGTTCGTAGCATATCTGCCTAGAAAATCACAACTTTACATTTTCCATCTGTCTTAGTACACGACGTAACTACAGAAGAGTCAAGTTTTAAATAGGAAAAATATTGAAACTCTTTGGTTATTTTTTAGCGCGATGCTAATGGTCTAATTGGATTCAATGGATTATGCCAAGCTATGCTAAAAGTGCTAGCTTCAGACCCGGAGATCAGCTGAATGAATTCCAAAACAGTAAAAATCAAATGTTTAACTCTAGGGGAGCTGGAAAATGAGCATATTTTCAGAAAAAGTGTAGTGTCCTTTTAATTCATACACAAGTTTTATTCAGACACAGGTTTGGGGAGGGACAATTCGGCATCTACAATTTGCCTAACTTGCATGTTTTTGGCCTGTGGAAGGAAACCGGATTACCCGGAGTAAACCCACGCTGACACAGGAAGAAAATGCAGAAAGAAAAGAGATTAATGTCATAACCATGTGTCCTCTGTGCACACATTTGATATTAACTTTTTATACCTTTTAAAGGTCCGGTGTGTAGGTTTTAGCGGCATCTAATGGTGATATTGCAAATTGCAACCAACTGCTCAGTTAACAGCTCACCCCTCCCTTTCGAAACGCATAGAGAAGCTACGGTGAAGCAGTTTGTCCATTTAGGGCTACTGTAGAAACTTGTCGAGGACTTCCATGTAAGGGAACCAGCCGTGTATGTAGATAAAAACGGTTCATTCTAAGGTAATAAAAACAATACAGTTCATTATGTAAGGTCTTTATACACCACCGATATTGCATTTCTATCAAGAAATCCTTCTAAAAGTTACACAATGCACATTTAAGGTGTTTCTGTGTTATATTGTGCATGTGATGTTGACATTAATGGAAGCATTGTGAACACAAAGTACTTGATGAAGGAGAGAGAAGGGGGGAGGTTTGCAGGTGGGGGTGGTTGGTGTGTGTGTATCAGGTGTGTGTGTCTGTGATTAATCAAAAGGTAAAGCAGCGATTATAAATCACTCCCAGCTTTAGACTGCTAATGAGATAAGACTATATATAGCTCTCTCTCTCTCTCTCTCTCTCTCTCTCTCTCTCTCTCTCTCTCTCTCTCTCTCTCTCTCTCTCTCTCTCTCTCTCTCTCTCTCTTTATGTTTCGCGTTCTCTCTCTCTCTCTCTCTCTCTCTCTCTCTCTTTCTTTTTTTTCTCTATATCTGGCTCTGTTTCTTTTTCCAGTAATGTTTGCTGTAGGTCAGTAATAATTTTTTTCTCTTTTCTATACACGCAGTCAGTTTGACAGTCCAGTAAGTGCACAGCGGATGAATAGATGGATGAATAAACAGATAGATGAAGAGCCTTTAGGAGATATATTACATAAATGTGTGACCCTGGACCACAAAACCAGTCATAAGGATCAAGATTTTAAAATTGAGATTTATGCAACATCTGAAAGCTGAATAAACAAGCTTTCCATTGATGTATGGTTTGTTAGGATAGGATTTGGTCGAGATACAACTACTTGAAAATCTGCACCTAAACATGGAAAACGTCAGATTTTCATGATATGTCCCCTTTAATATCTAAATGATTTTTGGCATAAAAAATGTACTTTTGACGCACACAAAGTATTGTTGGCTAATCCGTGCGACTAGTTTTGTGCTCCAGGTTTACACATAAATACTACTATTTTAACAATAATAATTATACATTTTGTTTATAAAGCGCCTTTCCCAAGCTCAAGGTTGCTGTACACAAGCAAAGCATGAGGGGATCAACAAACAAACCCAGTCTCATGAAGATGGGTAAAAAACTACCAATTCATAAAACGACACAAAACGATGCGCCGTGTTAACTCTTTTGCCGCCATTGATGAGATATCTCGTCAATCAAGAGAAAACGCTTCCCTGCCAATGACGAGTATTTCCGGCTTTCTGCAATACCGCTATTATCCACCAAGTGGCGCCCTTCCGCAGCTTTTTGAACCTGGAAGTATTGCCCTATGGCAAGCGGCTGCATGTCCGTGTCTGTTTTAAAGATCGCTCTGAATGTGATCTCTATGAAAAGTCCGTCACAAAAATGGAATTATCTCTGCTTTTTGCTCAAAATGTGGTGTTTTTGCAGAAACCTACCCATATTCAAAAGCTGATTACAAAAGAACTACTGAAGGTAGGATGAAAAGTTTTTTTTTGTTTGAAAGCAGAGGGTCCGTTCTTTAATTTGGTATGTATTGTATGTAATGTATATATTTAAAGAAGAACATTTTCTGGAAGGCATTAAACTTTTGTGAAAATCATGAAAAAACGCTGGTGCTGGCTGGCAACTTTTTTTAAAAAACGCTGGCGGCGAAAGAGTTAAGTGAACGAAAGGACTGGCATATCATATGTATGCAAATTGGAATTTGGAGTATGTATTGTACAAGTTTTCACACTTCGTGCTATTTAAACGCATCTCCATGAGACTGGGCTCCGCAAACATAAGGGGGATAAACAAACAAGCACATGAGACCTGTTGTACTTAATATTAGCCTAAATGTGATTCTGCCATCAGTAATCAAGAACTGGTATTTAATAATGACTAGTGTTTAATGATTTAATAATTAAGCCAGTAATTTTGTGACAGATCAGTAAAAAAAAACGGTTGGGAAAATCTAATAAGAACAAATAAAGAAATTACAAACATTTATAAAAAAGTTGCACATTAAATAATTGTCTAAAATTAGCATTAGGTATAGAAATCTAATCAAATGAATAATAACACTGTCTTTATTGTATAAATTAAATATAATATATGCGCTTCAGGTATTTTGATGGTGTAGATCTGCTTTTCCCTCTAGGCAAAACAATGTTGCTCCGCTTTTTATTTCTGGCATTTCATTGGTTGTTAAACAAACATTTTTGTCATATCAGACAGTATTATATAAGTTCATGAGACGTGATGGCTTTGTCATCAGTAGAAGATGTATTGTGTATCAGAGCTATTTCTTCTCTTCCTTTCATTGTGTTTTTGAGACCTTTGGTCACAGAGAGGTAAATAGTGAATGACCAACTGGCCTAAATAGAGAAGAGAATAAGAGACTTGTGTTCCTGTAGCTCAAATGGTTAACCATTACGTTAGCAGCACAAAGGTCATGGGTTCGATTTCAAGGGAACAAATTCATTTTAAATTTTCCAGATGCCACTAATATTATAGGCATACGTGAATCTTTTTAGACCCGAACCCGCTTTGGTCTCAGATGGGACCTCTGGTTTTCAGATCTAAGTGAACCCGTGAAGACCTCTATTCTGCATGTGTGTGGGCACATTAGGATCGTCATGTTGTTGCAGCATTAACAGTTTTTTTAGACACTAGCAAGTGTGCATGGGCTCTTGTGTACCCCTCATCTGATCAGCTCAGGTGTGTGGAGACAGAAGATGAATTCCTTCAAACTTTATCCAATCACAAGAGTTTGAGGTCTTTCAACAGAACACTTCACACAGGTGTGATGGAGCTCACTCTAAAAAATTCTGGGTTGTTTTAACCCAGGGCTGGGTCACTATTGGGCAGAACACACTGCCGGGTTAAAATGACCCAACTGCTGGGTTGTTTTAACTCAATTACTGGGTTATTGTCAATCATCCATGTTGAAACAACCCAGCAGTTGGGTTAAAATAACCCAGCAGTTGGGTCATTTTAACCCGGCAGTGTGTTCTGTCCAATAGTGACCCAGCCCTGGGTTAAAAACAACCCAGCATTTTAGGGGATGTGCACTTACAGCCTCCATGGGTCTTGTTGTTTTGCATAGATGGCGGTTCTTTTATTTGTGATTAATTTTAGATGGTTTTATATCTGTGTGAAATATGTATAGGTGCAAGGGTTTTGTTGTGAGTGAAATGCATTGTGGGTAAAGCTGTTTTTGTGTTGCAGGAAGAGGAAGAGAATGGGAGGATAGAGCCGGTGGGACGAGCGGATACGTGTTTAGATCACATAGGAGTGAGATCACTAGAGTAAGTAGCAATCACGTACACACACACACACACAAACTCACAAACGCACACTGACTGTCAGCAGCAGCGATGTTATCTTATTTTATGTGAATTTCTTCTTCATGCTGTCAGTTTGATCTGCAGGTAATGAAATAGTTTTCATCTCTTTTGAGTTTGGCGTTGAAGGTGTTTTTTGGAACACTGAGATCGAGATGAAAAGTTTGCAGTTAATTTCCCATAAATCTGTTTTCTGTCTTTCACGGGTCCGGTGAAGGTTTTTGTTTTCTCCTGTTCTTGGTAACATTTTCTCCTGTTCTTAAAGGGATAGTTCACTGTAAAATGAAAATGATCTCATGTTGTTCTAAATCTGTATGAATTTCTTTTTTCTGATGAACACAAAAGAAGATATTTTGAGAAATGATGGTAAACACACAGCAATGAGTGACCATTGACTTCCATAGTAGGAATACAAATATTTTGGAAGTATTGTGATAAATAAGAAAGAAAATATTTTAATAAATGATGGTAAGCACACAGTTGACGGTACCCATTAAATTCATCATATTTTTTATTCCTACTATGGAAGTCTATGGTCACTTACTGCTGTGTGTTTACTATCATGTCTCAAAATATCTTCTTTTGTGTGCATCAGAAAAAGAAATTCATACAGGTTTAAAACAACATGAGGATGAGTAAATGATGGCACAATTTTCATTTTAAAGTGAACTATCTCTTTAATAATGGCACTAATGCAGTAGTGAGAGAAGGTTTATAAATCTTTTAAAAAAAAAGGAATTGTTTGAATTCATAAATTAATGAATATAAATGAATGCAGTGTCACAGCTAAGAAACATAAGCTTTCTCTCACCCTTGTATTAAAGGCAGCATTTACCTACAAATATGAACATTCATAAATGCCAGACAGAAACATCTGATCATTTATTTCCATGCAGTTATAATAAAGGTGACTATTTTGTTGAATAAATAACGACAAAATGATTTGTAGCTGCCATTGATCATTTGCAATGGAACAAAACATGATCTTTATGTCTCCTGATTGACTTAAAGTGTGCAGTGCAGATTTGCATGTTTGGACTCCGCCTCTGCACATTCTGACTCCGCCCCTACATTTATTAGGACCACTGGACCACAGAACAGTCATTTTTTTCCCATAAAGGCCAAATAAATAAGCTTTCTATTGATGTATGGTTTTTGATGTAGGATAGGACAATATTTGCACTGTAAAAAATGACTTTCTTACTTAGTATTTTTATCTTGTTTTTAGTAAAAAAATATTTAAAAATTTGATGTAATTTCTTGATAAGTCAAATGACCTAGAAAAAAGTCTAGGTTTTAGACAAAAATATAAACTTTTAAGTAAATAAAATTTTCTCAAAATAACTTTACCTTTTCATAAACACTTAAAGGAACAGTATGTAAGAAATTTATATCAATTAATCATTAAATGGCCCTAAAATGTCACTAGACATTAAGAAATAATTTTCATTTCAAATACTTATATCACTCAAAACAGCGGTCTGGCCAGGATATTGTCATTTAAAAAGTGGAGTTGCAGCCCTCAACTGATGTTTATGTTGTCGTTTGGTATATTGGCCACCAGTTGTGTGATTGCAGTACCAGTTTTAGCCACACGTTTTGTGATTGCAATACCAGTTTTGGCCACAATCCTACATACTGTTCCTTTAAGAAAAAAAAGGATTCCATTGGCATATTTTTTTTTTGCTTGTTTTAAACACAGAATCGCTTCCATTTTATATTTTTGTCTAAAAACTAGACTTATTTTCCTAGATCATTTTCTTTATCAAAAAAATACACTGCAGAAAATGTTTTTCAAGAAAAAAAAATCTATTTTTGTCTTGTTTTCAGTAAAAAATATCCAAAAATTCTTAAAATTTAGATGTATTTTCTTGATGAGCAAAATGACCTAGAAAATAATTACTAGGTTTTAGACAAAAATATAAAATTTAAGCGAATATGTGCTTAAAATAAGCAAAAAAAAAAAAAATCTTGAAATAAGTTTACCTTTTCATTAACACTTATTTAAAAAAAATTATTTCATTGGCATATTTATTTATTTATTTATATTTATATAGACTTCTTTTCCTAGGTTATTTTGCTCATCAAGAAAATACACTGCAAAAAATGCAAGAAAATATTTTCAAGAAAATATTCTCAGTATTTTTGTCTTGTTTTCAGTAAAAAAAACATCTAAAAATTCTTAAATGAAGATGCTTTTTCATGATGAGGAAAACGACCCAAGAAAATAAGTGTAGTTTTTAGACCAAAAATATAAAATTTAAGTGATTTTGTGCATAAAACAAGCAAAAAAATCTGCCAATGGGGTAAGCAAAAAAATCTTGAACATTTTTCTTAAACACTAATTCAAGAAAAAAATGTGCTTATCCCATTGGCCAAGTCACTTAAATTTTATATTTTTGGTCTAAAAACTAGACTTATTTTCTTGGGTCGTTTTGCTCATCAAGATAAAGCGTTTTAATTTAAGAATTTTTAGATATTTTTACTGAAAACAAGACAAAAATACTTAGAATTGTTTTCTTGAAAATAATTTTTTGCAGTGTACATTTTAATTTAAGAACTTTTAGATATTTTTACTGAAACAAGAACAAAATACTAAGAAAGAAAGTAATTTTTTGAAGTATGGCCGAGATACAACTATTTGAAAATCTGAATTCTTAGGCTGCAAAGAAAAAAACGCAATATAGAGAAAATCACATTTAAAGTTGTCCAAATAAAAATATAATTTTGATATATTTACTGTAGGAAATGTACAAAATATCTTAATGGATGATAATCTTTATTTAATGTCTTAATGATTTTTGGCATTAAAAAAAATCTATAATTTTGACCCATACAATGTATTTTTGGCTACCTGTGCCACTTATGACTGGTCTAGGGTCATATATTTACTGTACACTGATTTGCACTCTTTTGTCCTGTATTCCCTTCAGTGATATCGTGAAACTGGTAGAAGTGTCCAATGATGGAGGTCCACTCGGCATCCACGTTGTGCCCTTCAGCGGGCGTGACCGCAGGTACACTGTGTGTTTGTGTGCCTGAATGTGAGCTTGTTACAGATGTCTCATCGTTGTTTCAAATGATTTTTGCACCATAGCTGTAACCTATTGGTTAGTGTACGTATACTGTTTATATCATCAAACACAGTTTGTAGGTTTTCCGACTAAACATTTGAGGTGAGTAAATATTTGCCGACTTTAAAGAGAGATTGAAACCTCTGCCGGGAGTCATTCCTGATGAGATGGTGTGTATCCAAAGAGCATCTACATGCGAGCATGCACAAAGCAAACTAATCTGGCTAAAAGCATCATTATATCTTTGCGATCTGCATGTCTCTTTAGTCTGTGAGCTCTAGCAATGCGATGCAGAGGTTTTAAGATGAAGGACATTTATCATCATGATGAATTAGCCTTCATTCAGAAGTGCTTTACTTTCAAGTTCATTTGACTCTGCGTTACTTTCAAGTTCATTTGATTCAGGCTCACATTAATGTTTCGCTCTAAGTGTTTGATGCTTACGAGTGCATAACTCTTAAACCTCAGATTTACATGCATGTGTCGTGTGTGTTCCAGGACGTTAGGTCTATTGGTGAAGCGTTTGGAGCGTGGGGGAAAAGCAGACGCTCAGGCTTTGTTCCAGGAAAACGACTGCATCGTTCGGATCAACAACGGAGACCTGCGGAATGTCCGCTTTGAGCAGTACGTCCTCATCTCTGACCTCGGCGCATCGTGGTTGAGCATTGTATTATATTTTTGCTACACCTAAACGTTTATGTGTGTTTTTCTATCTTCTCAGAGCTCAGAACATGTTTCGTCAGGCCATGCGTTCTCCTGTCATCCTCTTTCACGTGGTGCCGTCCGCCATGAGATCCCAGTACGAACAGATATCCTATAATGAACATAACCCAAGGGCGAACTTTGATCTTTCTGGTCGCCTCAGCCCGGATTCCTTCACCAACGAACCAGTCGACAATGCTGGAATGGACCTCGCCGCTCACCGATTGGCACAACACAGGCCACACCCATCAGATAACCTGACAGATACCAGCTCTCCCATGCATCATCATATTGGCTCAGCAGGGAAACCACCATCAGGTCTCACTCCCTCTCCTCAGAGAGGCTTAAGCCCCACCCCTGCATCAGGCTTTACTAAAAAAGTTGGGAGGAAACTTGGGATCCAACTTAGAAAAGGTATAAGTCGCAGTTCCTGTTACTATACTCTTAAATTTCCACATTTGTCAAACAATTGTCGTTTTAAAGGATTAGTCCATTTTCTTAAAAAAGAAATCCAGATAATTTACTCACCACCATGTCATTCAAAATGTTGATGTCTTTCTTTGTTCAGTCGAGAAGAAATTATGTTTTTTGAGGAAAACATTCCAGGGTTTACATCATCACGTCAAAAGGTCACGGATGACGTATGCGAAACTACGCCCCAGTGTGTACAAGTGTTTAGAAAGAGGACCGTTCCGACGTTGTTGTATGTCAAATGATACTAATTAATGTCTTTGCGTCAGTTTATTTTTTAAAATGGTCTGAAATGTCCATTCCATATATGTAACACGTGACCTTTTCGACGTCATTACGCAATTACGTGAGGTCGCGCTGGCGTGTCAGTGGACCGGAGATAGATGAGAAGTTGTGGTTTAAAAGTGCATATTTTTTATGTTTCTTGTCAAAAATGACAATCATTTCGCTAGATAAGACCCTTATGCCTTGTTTTAGATCGTTTAGAGTCCTTTGAAACTGCAATTCAAACTGCATTAAAACTGTTAAGTGTTGGGGTCCATTAAAGTCCATTAAAATGAGAAAAATCCTGGAATGTTTTCCTCAAAAAACATAATTTCTTCTCGACAGAACAAAGAAAGACATCAACATTTTGGATGACATGATGGTGAGTAAATTATCTGGATTTTGATTTTTTTTTTTAAGAAAATTGACTAATCCTTTAAGAACTAGTGGTCGATCAATAAAAGCTTTAAGGCCGATACCAATATTAACTTTTTCCCGTCAGCATTTTTTGTTTAAAGTTGCCAGCCAACGGCAGGATTTTTTTTTTTTTACAATTTTCACAAAAGTTTTCTTCTTCAAATATATGAACATACAGTATATATATATATATCAATATATATCAATATATCATAAAAGAACAGACCCTCTGCTTTCAAACAACAACAACAAAAAAACATCATCCTATCTTCATTTTTTCTCTTTTTATGACCTCTCAAATATGGGTAGGTTTCTTCAAAAATACCAGATTTTGGGCAAAAAGCTGAGATAATTGCATTTTTGTAAAGGACTTTGTTAGAGATCAGATTCAGAACAATGATCAAAACATTTTTTGGATCAGTGGATGCTTCAGTGTTTTATAAGTTGAGTAACTTGTCAATGGTGGGAAAAGAGTTAAGAAAGCAATAGGAGTGATATAACAATAGGAGTGATATAACACAAATGTTTACAGCAGGAGTCTCCAACCTTTTTGTGAGTAAGGGCTACCACAATGGAAGAAACAATCTGGAAGGCTACTTTTTTATATAGTATACTCAAAACTTTTTTTATTTTATATGTTGTATCATTGTTTAAAATGTTAACATGCATAAAGTAAGCCAAGCTTATATAAAAATATGTCAAAAATAATTATTAAAATTAAGGTTATTAATAGAATGTGCATTGCCGGGCACCTCACAGACTCCGTGCCCGCGGGTACCATGTTGGAGACCATTGGTTTACAGTAAAAAGACACATAGGAAATTAGTGAAACTAAATCATTATTTAGTGATATTAGTTGGCGACATGTAACTTAGAATCAACACAGTTAAATATTGAATCATGGATATTGTATAAAATAATGATGGAATTCAAATTTATTATTATTATTATTATTATTATTACGTACTCAACAATGTTCGTATCTCACCCGCCTCACACAACTCCACTTCTAATTTCAGGGGACGCAGGGACTTTTAAGTCAGGAGGGAAATAGGATCTTTAAAAAATAAAAATTGGCTGTCCAACATCTATGACCACCATGGTTACCTTAAACTATGTTTTTTTTATTATTATTATAGCAGTCTACCTCTTTTATAATATTCACAAGCATTCTTCAGCATCCTGGCAGAATTAAAGGGTTAGTTTACCAAAAAAATTAAAAATTCTGAAAACCCGTATGACTGTTGAACGCAAAATAATATATTTTGATAAATGATAAAAAGCACTGTTAAGGGTACCCATTGACTTCCACAGTATTTTTATCCTATTATTAAAGTGCATACCATAATTGATCAAAACATTTTCGTTCCTGTTCAGCTGAAGAAATAAACTCATTTTGGTTTAGTACAACATGAGGGTCATTAAATGATGACAGAATTTTTATTTTTTGGTGAACTATCCCTTTAAGCACACAGTTGACGGTACCCATTGACTTCCATAGTATTTGTGTCTCCTTCTAAGGAAGTCAATGCGTACTGGCAACTCTTTGGTTATTTTCATTTATCAATATCTTATTTTCTGTTCAACAGAATAAAGAAACTCATAGAAGGGTTAGAACACAATGAGGGCGAGTAAATGATGACAGAATTTAAATTTTTTGGTTGAACTATCCCTTAAATGATTTATAATTAAGTCTAAGCTAATAAATTAAGAGGTCTATTTGTAAGAACATTACTACTATATTGATACTGGGAGAAACATGCTTTGTTATTTGGCAGCGGCTCTTTCCTGTGTATGTGCGTCTTTTCTGCAAAGGTGTGAGATGATTGACAACAGTTGGCACAAGAATTGGCACCTGTGTGTGGACAGGTGGCACAGCGGGTGCACGGGGTGGTGGTAGGGTTACAAAGCAGCGGTGCAGGGAGTGTTGCTAGGCAGCCCTGAGTGGCGGTGTGATGCGTTTCCTTATGGCTGTCTGATTTTGTAAGGGTTTTTTTTGGAAGAGATTCACACACAGTGGGAAAACTCACCATGTTCTTTGTGTGAACTCTACCTGTGCTCTCTCACACCTCCGTGGCCTCTCTCTCGCGGTGTCCAATTTTTCTTTATTTTTGTGCCACAGAAGGCTAAAGTCCAGGCTGGTAGGGCAATAGGTCATAATTTCTGTCATCTTTTCACCCCCCCTGCAGACCAGATGGCTTGTTTTCATTCCTGTAGTTTTTATTAACAGGTCAGGTGTTTCTCTGAGCTGTGGATTTCTGATGTTGGTTTGTGAAGAAAGACTTATTTTATCTCTTTGGGTAGCTGTGGTGCTCCAGGAGTGAACAATTTGTCGACACAGGACATAAATATTGGACACGACACTATATAATATATTCACTCCCAATTTACAATTATTTACATAATGACTTATGAGGAAACATCATAAGCAATTGGCCATATATATTATAATATGACACATAAACAGTTTTTCTGTCTCATTTATGATTTGGTTCTTGCAAGTTTCTTCTTTTCACAGGTCAAGACGTATGCTTTGTGTGCTTTTGTTTTTCTATGCCTTATAGCAGTGTGTCTTCTCTCCTCATACAGGACCTGAAGGTCTTGGGTTCAGCATCACATCAAGAGACGTCCCACTGGGAGGCTCCGCCCCTATTTATGTGAAGAACATCCTACCGAGAGGAGCGGCCATACAGGACGGACGACTTAAAGCTGGGGACAGACTGCTAGAGGTAAAAAACAAACAAATTAAAATTTATTTTGGGCTATAATCTGATTTAGCCAAATATTAAATACATTTGGTCTTAATTTGAACGACTTGGTAATTGGTGCAGGTCAATGGAGTGGATCTCAATGGGCGTGGTCAGGAGGAGGTGGTTTCACTGTTGAGGGCCACACCCATGGGCGGTACTGTGAGTCTCCTGGTGCATAGACAAGAAGAAACCTTTCTACCCAGAGAGATGGTGAGTGACAGTCAGGCAAGTGTGAAGTAATGAAACTGTCCATCATTAGTAACATCGCACAACATTTCTGTCGTTCAGCTCAGTCGAAGTGTTTGGATGAAGGTTATTTCAAATGTTAAATCTTTTCACACTTCGTTTTCATTCACATTTTAAGCCAATCATTAAGTTAACCTCAGCATCTGCAGATGGGATGTCTTCTCCCACACATGCTATACATGGGTGAGATGATTCAACCCTGTGCAAATTATTTATTTTTGTTTGTTGCTCATTTAATTTATTGGTATAGTTTTTACATTTTATTTCAGGATATTAACACATGAATGTTATAAAAAATCACATAAGTAATTATTTTAGGTTAATTGGGCCACTTCACATTAAAAGTAAAAGCTATGTCCCTGAATTCAATTCAAGGCACCATATAAAGTGTGGTTTGAGGTAAAGTGATTTAAGCTGTGTTTGTAAGCGTTGTGGGATCCAGCAGTATTACCGCATTATTACCTCTTCTTCCTCAATCTCTTTAGAACACAGAACCAGCAATGCAGAACACAAGAGAATGGGTGAGAACCATACACACACCTCTTCCCTTAGCACCAGAGATATTACATGATTGAGAATGGTCAAATGAGAAGTCTAGTACAATAGTACCGAATGTGTTAATATAATGTCACACTAGGCCCACAAGATAACACTTGAGGGTTCAAAGAAATGTTCAATACAGAATTAAAGGAATATTCAATTTTCTTAAAAGAAAAATCCAGATAATTTACTCACCACCATGTCATCCAAAATGTTGATGTCTTTCTTTGTTCAGTCGAGAAGAAATTATGTTTTTTGAGGAAAACATTGCAGGATTTTTCTCATTTTAATGAACTTTAATAGAGCCCAACATTTAATACTTAACTCAACACTTAACAGTTTTTTTCAACGGAGTTTCAAAGGACTATAAACGATCCCAAACGAGGCATAAGGGTCTTATCTAGCGAAACAATTGTCATTTTTGACCAAAAAAATAAAAAATATGCACTTTTAAACTACAACTTCTCGTCTATCTCCCGTCCTGTGATGTGCCAGCGCGACCTCATGCAATACGTCATGACGTCAAGAGGTCACAGAGGACGAACGCGAAACTCCGCCCCAGTGTTTACAAGTCCTCCTGAAAGAGGACCGTTCCTACGTTGTTACTAATTAATGTCTTTGTGTCAGTTTATTGTTTAAAATGGTCCGCAAATGTGCGTTTCATATATGTAACACGTGACCTCTCTACGTCACTACCCATTTACGTTAGGTCACGCAGGAAAGGACATAGACAAGAAGTTGTGGTTTAAAAGTGCATACTTTTTATTTTTCTTGTCAAAAATGGCAATCGTTTTGCTAGATAAGACCCTTAAGCATTGTTTGGGATCGTTTATAGTCCTTTGAAACTCCGTTGAAAAAAAACTTTTAAGTGTTGAGTTAAGTATTAAATGTTGGGCTCTATTAAAGTCCATTAAAATGAGAAAAATCCTGCAATGTTTTCCTCAATAAACATAATTTCTTCTCGACTGAACAACGAAAGACATCAACATTTTAGATGACATGGTGGTGAGTAAATTATCTGGATTTTTCTTTTAAGAAAATGGAATATTCCTTTAAATTGAATTTAAGTTTAGTCAACAGCATCTGTGAGTTGAGGTGGATTACCACAGAAAATGATATTGTACTCCTACCATAGGAGCAAGGTTTTAAACGGTACATTCATGTGATAAATACTGGACTAAACCAACCATTGAGTTATAAATAAATCTATGCTGGGTTGTTGTTGCCAAAAATCCTTCAGAGAAGTCTCACCACTCGGTGGCCACGTTTGCAACTAGGCATGGGCCGGTTGCCAGTCTCAAGGTATACAGAAGTTTTAAAGAGTCAAGGTTTCAAAACCACAAAAATACCACTAAACTGGTATGAGGTGTGTTTACACAAAATTAATAAAATCATTAGGTCATGTCTTTGATTTGATGTTTAGATGAATGTATATATTCCTGGCATATATGTTGTCTGTTGCTTAAAGAGATAGTTCAGCCAAAAATGATATTAAACCCATGATTTACTCACCCCCAAGCTGTCGGAGTTGCATATGTCCATCGTTTTTCAGACAAACACATTTTTGGATATTTTAGAAAATGTTTTAGATCTTTCAGTTGATTAAATGTAATGTTATGGGGTCCACGACCTTCAAGTCCAAAAAAGTGCGTCCATCCTTCACAAAATAAATCCAAACGGCTCCAGGATGATAAACAAAGGTCTTCTGAGGGTAATCCGCGCGGTGTTGTTGTAGAAATATCCATATTTAAAACTTTATTAACGTAAATAAATAACTACCTTCTGGTAGCGCTGCCATCTTAGACTCCTCTGTATTCAGGAGAGAGTATTAGCGTAGTGTACGCACTTTTCTTAGTGACGTATGACAAATTCGGAAGGCGGGGCACAGAGCAGCAGCAGAGTAGCCTCCGTAGGCTGCGTAAGCTCTCGTCCTGAATGCGGACGAGACTAAGATGGCGGCGCTACTGGTAGGTAGTTATTTACGTTAATAAAGTTTTAAATTTTTTAACCTTTTTAAACAGGGTTAAAAAAGGAGTGGGTGGATTTTTTTTTTCATTTTAGGGTTGATGTGTTCATACACTACCAAAACACATTTATGTCCAAACACCTTGTAAAAGTGGATTTTGCTTAATATGTGCCTTTAATATCTTGGTAGTTACCCAACCATGGGTTAAAAACAACCCAACATATCCCCACACTTTAGAGTGTAAAATACTCACTGTTAGCTACAAGACTTAGACAAGTGTCATGTTTACTTGGTGTAGCAACATCCAATCTTTCAACGCTGTTGTCATGATGACATGAAGCTGGTAAACATGGTAACTTTCACAATGCCGCTCATGAATGGCGTGATGTGAGGTGATGTAACCGCTTGTATATATAGACCCGAACATCTAGTCTGTCAATGTCGTGTTGAATCAGCAGAAGAAAACTATCTGGGTTCTTGCTGTCCACATGTGTTTATAATGTCAGATCATGAAAACCATCAGATGTCAGTGATGAAACACTGGGCACAAGTAGTCCCACTTTATTGCTTTGTTGACAACATGAACTTAAATTTTTACACCTTTTGATACTTCAATTGTTATCAATTGTTCATTTTACGACTTACAAATGAGTGAGAATTTAACATTTTGCAAGAAGTTCAGGTTCAAGTGAGCTTTATTGCAGGGCTGTCCAAAGATTAATCGCATACAAATTAAAAGTTTGTTTTTGCATAATATATGTATGTGCACTGTGTGTAAGTATTTTGTATATATAAATACACACACATGCATATATATGTATTTAAGAAACTTTTAAATGTGTGTGTGTGTGTGTGTGTGTGTGTGTGTGTGTGTGTGTGTGTTTATTTATTTAGATTTTAATATATTTTATATTATATATAGATAAATATAAAAAATATATACATACATAAAATTTTTCTTAAATGTGTACATGTATTGGTGTATTTATATATAGAAAATAATTACATACAATAAACACACAACTATATTATGCAAATACAAACTTTTATTTTGTATGCAATTAATTGCGATTAATCTTTTGACAGCCCTACTTTATTGTGAACAAATACTAAATGTTTTTCCTTACAGGCTCATGTTGCTACACATATACAAACTTGCTCATATCTAACTAGCTGAAAGAAATCATCTAAATATACACATATCTTACGTAAGTACTTTGCTCATGCACAGTGCACATGGAGTGGTACAGGCGAACAGTGCAATAAGGAAACATACGTAGATGTAAATATTGCAAAATCATAATAATGGGCATGAGGATGCAATAGGCAGGCTGTGGTGTATGTAAATGTAAACATGAGTTTGTGTAACTGTGCATGAAGACCATACGCGGTAGAGGCGGCAAAAACGCGCTATTCGCGCGTAGTTGGAAGCTTGGACATTTGCGTTTACTCGCTTCATTCGCGTGTGAAATTCTAGTAATTCGAGACATTAATGTGGAAAATCAGCTTCATGGGAGGGGCTTCTGCGACTCCGCTGGCTTCCTGTAATCAAGTCACTACTAGAGCAAGCTCCTGATTGGTTAACGCGGCGCGATTTTCCGGCAAATTTTTCAACTTTTCATGTGCGAATGGAGCGTTGCCACGGGAAACGCACAATTCCGCGCAATTCGCACATACCGCGCTGCAGAAAGCCTATTCGCGTCTTTGCTTTGACTTAACATTTAAATCAATCGCGCTTGCCGCCTCTTCTGCGACTGGTGTGAACACCACATAACAGCTTAAAATTTAAAGTGTCTAGTGCACATAAAGAGTACATTATAGACGGTTTCATCGGACGCACGTGCGGTGACGCGATACGCGGTCCGAACTTTACTTCCGGTTTCAGTTTTTTTAATGGTCTGACTAGTTGCTAAACTGAACTCTTCAACAACACCTCGTCGAAAATAGCAAAAATGTTTTTGTTTCGTATGTAATCTACATGTTGTTTATTTTGCTTGTTATATAAATAAACTACATTTAAAGTACTTTGTTGTTATTTATTCTTAGCGAAGTTTACCGGAAGTTACGTGTTGACCACGAAAGCCGCTTGTTTATGTTGTTACTGCTGAAACCGTCTATACACAGTATTGCACATAATACGTATGGTAAACAATAAGAACAGTATAAAAAGCAATGCTTACAAGCAAGACTTGTGTTGATGCTAAAAGTGAACAGCTCACAGGATTTTGTTTTTTACAAATACTGTTGATCGAGCTCAACCTCGTATTGAACCCGAAACATTACAGTAATAGTTTTCAAACCCACGCCTGTCTTTCTGTTGGTCTCTCACTGCTGTTTGTGCATTAACCTCTTAAGACTGATAAGATCTACTTTGCCGGCGGCGGAGAGCATGAGACTAAATGAAAACCATCCATTCCCTGCCAAACGCAAGCGTGTGTCCATGCAAGTGTGTGTTTCAGAGGTTGTTACAATAAAGTGAAGGTGATTAAAGCTCAATAAAGATGGAGAGCTTTATGGCGCAGTCACTCAATGAATGCTTGTTAGTACTGACATCTCTTTCTCTCCCTCATTTTCTCCCACACAAACACTTACACACTGACAGCTGTTAACATGAGGGAGTCATCGCAGAGGTCGTGAGAGCATTCGACCTAATGGGTTTATTATCCGAGGGTCCGAATCAGAGAGAAAGCTCCCATTTCTCTCGAATGCCCTCGCTGCTTCATTTACGTGTACTGAACTTCCTTCAAAAGCAGGTGAAAGTGAGAGCTGTGCATTATGGAGAGACGTGGAAAAAAGTTGACGTTCAAAACATTATATCCGTTACCCAACCTTGCATTTTTTTTACTGCTTTTGTGCATAAGGAATTGTTGTAATTGACAGTGCTTAATCTGTGTTTGCCTTGTAATTTGTGTCGAGAGCATGGGAAATTTAACAAACTGGAAGTCTTTAAATGTTCTGTAGTGTGCCCTTGACCCGAGGCGTATTTATGCGACTTTATGGTTTTAACATTAATTGTCTTTACAATAAAATATTTATGGGTTTTCCTAATGAACCTGTCTCTCCAGGCGGTCCCCGTTCCCCCATCATTTATCTTGGCTTTTAAATTCATTTACAGCACGAGCAAGTTTTTCTTTAATTAGACTATGAATTAAATGAGGAATACAGTAATGTATCTCTCTATCTGTCTCTCTACAGAAGGTAGAAGAAGAGGAATTGGTCTTAACTCCAGACGGTACGCGTGAGTTCCTGACGTTGGAAGTGCCTCTGAGTGATTCTGGCTCTGCGGGGTTAGGCGTCAGTGTTAAGGGTAACAGGTCAAAGGAGTCCCATGCTGACTTGGGCATCTTTGTCAAGTCTATTATCAATGGAGGAGCAGCATGCAAGGTAAGACGTGTACAATGTATTTGTATGTTTAATTGTGAATGTATGTGTGTGTATGAATCGTTTCGTCTGATTCTCTGGCGTAGGACGGTCGACTGCGTGTCAACGATCAGCTCATTGCAGTTAATGGTGAGTCTTTATTAGGCAAGACCAACCAAGATGCCATGGAAACGCTGCGCAAGTCCATGTCAACGGAGGGCAACAAGCGAGGGATGATTCAGCTGATCGTGGCCAGAAGAATCAACAAACACCTCGAGGTATACGAAGAAGATAGAGATGAGCATTGTTATGAACCCATATCGCACCAAATATTAATCCGTGTCAAATTTGATCATGGGTGATTAATGCTAAATATAGCTATAAACCTCATCCAAAACATTTTATGATGCAGTCACTTAAATCGCATTTAACCCTCTGGGGTCCGGCATTTTGGGACACTGTCAGAGGTTCTGGTCTTTTTTTCAGTTGCTTTAAAACATATTAATAGCAAGTGTCTCATAACACTGCGTTCAGCACAAACTGGGCTAAAATATTATATGAGCTAAATGTATGTACATGTTTGTATTTTTGAGAGAAAAATGTTTATGCGTGGTTTTTAAAAAAAGCTAAATTTTGAAGTCACTGATAGAAGTCCACAAAACCCATACTAAACATGTTTTAAGAAGACTTTTCTAAACAGAATCTAGTAGTCTAGAGTTTTTCTTTAAAATGATGTGAAAATCATCCTGCCTACTCATTCACATAAAACAATATATTGATTTAGAAATTTCAGTTTATTTGGAAACAAACTCTATTCAAAAATTTAACTTGTATAAGAAACTGATAAACAACAGAGCTGTAAACTTCATGTGGCTCATGTTACCATATAACTTTATGTCCAAAAAGTGTTTTTCCACTTCATAGTTTTGTACTGATGCATGGGATCAGGGATGCAGACCTGTAAGAGAGTTATGAACAGCTGTTAGCATAAATTGTCCACAGAAATACCCTTACATATACATAACTGATGGGTAAATGATAGCACTACATTCAGATAAACTATCATGTACATAAACTAAATTCAGAACATCTCAGATTAAACATCTGCAGTGATTAGTAATATAAAAAGCTGTTTTCAGATGCCCATCCCCTTATTGTCTAGCTTCTGTTTATAACGCGTTTCTGTCAGCGAGTATGAACTTTAAAAACACATTGCATATGGCGTCCATGTGCGCGAGCTGCAGTGCAGCATTACTCAAAGTTGGCATGAACGATACGAAAGTAAATAACTGTGTCTAACACTGTACAACATGTAACAGATATCCGCCATTACGTGATCACGCGTACTCGTTTGTAAATATTTAAACATGGAATCATATTACAGCACACACTTAAAAGATACAACAGTGCAGGCTTACTGAAAGTTGCCATGAAGGATATAAGTAAATAACTGTGTTTAACACTGTACAGCATGTAAACGTAAAATCCGCCATTACGTGAAATCGCGCATCCTCGTTTGTAAACAATGCGAAAGTTTTTCAATTCGAAGTGTGCAGTCTGCTGAGGTTGCTTATGTAGGCTGAACTGCACAAGCCATATTACATGAAAGCAAATATAAATTAAGACAAATGACTTACAGTTTCTTCAGGAATATATCCTCCTCCATTGCGTCTTCCATTGTTCTTCTTCTTAGGTAATGTTAAAGACAAACGCTTCTCTTCCTCAATGTCCAGACATAAATGAAGATATTCCTCATGTGTGTGTATTAAGTTTATAATCCAAACATGCGGTAAAGTCTTTAAATCTGATCAAACTTTACTTCGTCTGTTTGTAATTGTGTTGAGCTGCTCCTCATTACCATGTCACTAGCGTGTACTGTGAAATCAGCCAGGAAAAACGGTACTCTCTTTACTTCAATGCAGATTATATAAACAGGCATTATTTGTTTTTGATTATAATTAGCTTGTTTAAAAGTAGACATTTCAGGCTTTCTTTGGATATGTGTATCATGTTTGTGTGACGAGTATTCGCAGAGTTTCAATTGATTTTTGTAACGTGTTTTGAGAGACAGCTGGCGGAAACAGAAATGTCTGAATGCACACCCGGTTTATTTTAAGTATTTGACAAAAATACAAATATCTGTTGTTATTGTGAATGTACACATATTAAAGAAGACCCTTTACAGTTTCAAATGATGTCAAACACGTAAGTGTTTGATTATTAATGATGGAGTATTTTAAGTTTATTCTGCTATGATAAGGAGAAAACATGTCAAAATCTTTCAAATGCTCAAATTTTTCTGTGCATTGACGTAATTTCAGACGCGATATTGATTGGCTCCCCCGCCCTTTTTAAATAGCCAATTGATAATTTTAATGGGAGTGCCCTGCTGGAGGGCAAGAGAGTGCTACCTGCCGTTGTCTCCATTGAGTGAGTATTTTTAGCCTAAATAAAAATGTAATAAAATGCACAAACCGACGAGGAGATAACCCTGAGCTTTACTAATGCCATCATAGAAGAAAACACATAAGAGACATTTGTGAATTTTGTGCCATAAACGTTTATGCCTTATCTGTCCCCAGTGAGGGGAAACAATGGCAGCCATCAATATACAATCAAAGGTTACCTCACATAAACACTGGATATATTAATCATTGTATTTTTAGCCATAAATTATACATTTTGTGTTATTTTCTTACCTGTATTGTTGTTGTGTACTGTGCAAACAACTGCAGTGATTAGTTTCACTGACTACTAAAGTTAGCCAAAGAGTTGCAAAAGTGATGTGAGACTGAAAATGCAATGTTTGCAAATCCTTTTGCACCTTTATTAAATCATTTGTTGTACGAAGAGTATTAAACTTGGGCTCATTGTGATCTTTATTGTTTTTCTTTAATATGATTTATAATATTAAAATACAATACAGTTTGATGTAATATTAATATAAATATAATCTTGGTGGCAGTAAAAGGCAAGGAATTTTCCACGAAATACATGTAAACATTGCCAAAGTGGAGGTCTGCCAGGTTTTAGTAACTATAAAATATGAAATCGGGTGGTGTGTATACTAGTGATAGGACAAAATATTTCATTTTTTCAATCGGCCAGTAAATTTCTCTATTACTTAAATTTGATGTTTGTAATAAAAAAGACACTCAGTGTCACTCAATGTAAAGGCAAAGTCTGCCAGACAGTAAAATGACCAATCATTTTTCACTTTTTAACATGACGCTATGTTGTGTCACACCATAGACTGTAAAAAAAGATGGACGACGCCTGTTCGCTCCCTTCCATTGGTGAAAAGTGAAGCCGCCGATATGGCGCTGACATCTTGGGTCTTGAGTCTGCGCAGTAGTGATTTTGGGACCAGTCATGCGCAGTAGTGAGCAGGAAGTGAACCCGCGAAATCAAAACCCCGCTCTCGCAGAATGCGCATATCACACGATATCACAGCTGTCAATCATGACGTGACGCCACTGTTTTTATATCATTAAATAACTAACTAAACACAAACTTATTTTAAAAACAAACATTTGAATTTGCATCAGTGTGATAAAAACTACAATAAATGACAGAAACTAGGTTCGGAAAAAAGATAATTGAAGTGTAATTAATTTTTTTAGTTGGTCTCAAGTCCCATTGAATAACATGGGGAGGCGTGGTTTATGACCTATACTGGGACCAGTCACTGGGGGGCGATCGAGACGTTTTGGCTTCACTTTTCAGGGATTGTGCGGCACGCTTGTGTCACACACAACACCACACTAGTTTAACACTTATGCTAACAGTACCATGAGATGTCAGATCCACATTAATTATGCCTTGTAAATATGTTTTAAGTACTTTAAATCGAAGATATATTTATAAATGTTATGCATAACAGATGTATTTTTACTTTAACCAATTTTCTGATGTCTCATTTACTGTAATAACACTTGTGTTATACCGGCCTTAGCTTTCTTAATATCTGCATCGGCCATATTAAGATCACAAGTGCCCAAAGAGTTTGGGTTCATATTAAAAATTTTCTAAACAGACCGGCTTGTGCTGCCTCTCTATAGAGGGGCCAATGTAAACTGCTGCTTTCTTGCCCTCCAAAGTGGGTCACGTGACTGAAAACTATCAATAGTGTTAAGTTTACCTCACTGCCTGAAATCTGATGAGAAGCTTAGGTGCAAAATGACGCATAAAAGTCATTGATTGGTATTGGCAGAAGTGAGAACCTGTAAGCCTATATCTTCTAAATGCAAATATTGTCAATGTTTTCGAGCACACTATATAGATCTCCTAAAGCTTACATATTCAAATTAGAAGCCGAAGAACTTACATTTCGATTTTATGGGGACGTATGACTTTTAATGTGTCCTATCCTACTGTTTTTATCCAACTTTTTATATGTTTAAGTGCTATAATTGTGTCCCAAATGCTTCTATCAACTTAGAAAATGTGAAAAGAAACAACCTAGTAACTTAGTTTTGGTAAACCATTCACTACAAGCATGTGAAAAAAATAGGTAATTGAAATTTATCTCCCCTTGTGATGTCAGAAGGGGATAATACCGCCCCTTAATCAAACCACGACACTGCCATTTAGTGCAGAGATCATTTTTGCACATTTTTGCTCACACCTACAAAGTGGCAATTTTAACATGATATAATAAATTATCTATATAGTATTTTAAGCTAAAACTTCACATTCATACTCTGGGAACACCAAAGATTTATTTGACATCTTAAAGGAATATTCAATTTTCTTAAAAGAAAAATCCAGATAATTTACTCACCACCATGTCATCCAAAATGTTGATGTCTTTCTTTGTTCAGTCGAGAAGAAATTGTGTTTTTTGAGGAAAACATTGCAGGATTTTTCTCATTTTAATGGACTTTAATAGAGCCCAAGATTTAATACTTAACTCAACACTTAACAGTTTTTTCAACGGTGTTTCAAAGGACTATAAATGATCCCAAACGAGGCATAAGGGTCTTATCTAACAAAACGATTGTCATTTTTGACAATAAAAATAACAAATATACACTTTTAAAGCACAACTTCTCGTTTAAATCCGGTCGTGATGCGCCAACGTGACCCCACGCAATACGTCATGACGTCAAGAGGTCACAGAGGACGAATGCGAAACTCCGCCCCAGTGTTTACAAGTGTTGAGAACGAGGACCGTTCCTACATTGTTGTATGTCAACTGATACTAATTAATGTCTTTGTGTCAGTTTATTGTTTACAATGGTCCGCAAATGTGCGTTTTATATAACACATGACCTCCCTATATCACTACGCATTTACGTTAGGTCGCGCTGGACCGGATTTAGACGAAAAGTTGTGTATTAAAGTATATATTTGTTATTTTTATTGTTAAAAATGACAATCGTTTTGCTAGATAAGACCCGTATACCTCGTTTGGGATCATTTAGAGTCCTTTGAAACTCTGTTGAAAAAAACTGTTAAGTGTTGAGTTAAGTATTAAATGTTGGGCTCTATTTAAGTCCATTAAAATGAGAAAAATCCTGCAATGTTTTCCTCAAAAAACATAATTTCTTCAAGACTGAACAAAGAAAGACATCAACATTTTGGATGACATGGTGGTGAGTAAATTATCTGGATTTTTCTTTTAAGAAAATGGAATATTCCTTTAAAAAAGTTTTGTGAAATGTCCCCTTTCAGCATAAACCCTAACATGTATGTGTCATTGTTTAAAAACAGCATGTAATTCTGTTCATTTCTTTTGTGAGAATGATCATCTATTTTTACTGCAAAACAAGGAAACATACCCAGTAACAACACACATGTGGTCTGTTTTTGTGTCTTTCTCCAGAGACATCGTCTGGTCCATTTAAAGACCAGACATTCAGGTCACTGCATTTCACATGCGACAGTCTGTCCACATGGGCCTTCAAGAAATATTTTCTTTAATTCTGAAGGGAAAGCCACAGTATGATGGGCACACACATTTGTGTGTCACTGTGCTGTTATAAATGAGGGTATTAAAGTTTGAGCACCTATGGTAACCGTCTTACCCAGAGCAAGATCGTGGACAAAAATAACTACATGCAATTTTCCCATCAACCTTTTCCCATAAGTGTTCTGTCAGTATGAGCTGAACAATTTAAAAAGCCCAGCAAATTACATTACTATTATGGTTTATAACTCTAATTCAATTTGGACCATTTTCACCTTTGTGTGTGGAAGAAAATGACATTAAACATGTGATAACATTGCTGAGAAATAAGTATAAACACTGACCACTTTGTCGCCAGAACCCGATTGAAATCAAACATTGATGCTACCAATCTCATTTTTAGATTATAAGACTATAGCCTGGGTTTCACAGACAGGGTGATTCGCGTATAAGTAAACAGATTTACATTTCAGAAATAAGATCTTTAGGAGAAGTTGTGTACTTAAAGCGATAGTTTACCAAAAATGAAAATTCTGTCATCATTTCTCATTCTTATGTTGTTCTAAATCTGTATGAGTTTTTTTTCTGATGAACATAAAAGAAGATATTTTGATAAATGATGGTACCCATTAAATTCAATCGTATTTGTTTTTCCTACCATGGAAGTCAATGGTTACTTATCAACTGTGTGCTTACCATCATTTATCAAAATATATTCTTTTATGTTCATCAGAAAAAAAGAAATTCATACAGGTTTAAAACAACATGAGGATGGGAAAGTGTTGACAGAATTTATTATTTTTGGGTGAACTATCCCTTTAATAAATAATGAGCAAATCGTGATGTTCTTTGTGTTTTTGTTTTTCAGGGTGAGAGCAGATCCAGTCCCAGACGGTTAGATCGGACCTTGAGCCCGTCTCCTAATGACCACGAGCGAAGGATCTCACACTCCCTGTATGGGATTGAGGGGCTTGATGACAACCTGAGACCACAACCAAACACACCCAACCACAAAATGAGTGAGTTACACATTTGCAAAACTAACAACGCATTTAAAGGGATAGTTCACCTTAAAATGAAAATTCTGTAGTGAACAAACGCACTGCAAGTCGTTTAATAAAATCAATATAATCAATTATGAAATTCGTTGTCAAAGAATTTCGACCAGCTTAACAAGGCAGTGTTGCCAGGTCCGCGGGCTCTTGGCAGAAGTCTGAACTGGGCGTTAATATGTTTAACCGGTTTCCACAGGTTGAAGTTTTTCTGCGGTAGAGATGAAAGGTTTTGTTTTCAGTAGTTGTTGATATTTGGGCTGTAAATAGTTGCAATGCCTTTGCAATAATTTTGAATTGGGCCATTGGGCTGGCAACCCTGGCAGGACAATGACAGAAGCAAAGGCGAAAACGAACGCTGGTTAATAAAGGTTTCAATTCATCCTTTAAAGAGCAACTATTGCCCAATTCACGATTTTACACCTTTGGTGTGTAAGTGTGTATTAGTACAGTGGTTCTTAACGTTATTCCTCGAGGCCCTCTGCCCTGCACATTTTGTATGTCTCCCTTATTTAACACACCTGATTCAAATCATCAGCTCATTAGAAGAGATCTCAATGAACTGAACTGAGTCTGCCAGATAAAAGAGACATACAAAACATGCAGGGCAGTGGGCCTCCAGGAATAACGTTAAGAACCACTGGATTAGTACAATATGTTAACAATATGCAAAACGTACCAATCCCAAAATAAACGATGTCGCAATCGATGAGTTTTGTACAAAATCAGTGCTTTCAGGAAGAAAGGGAAATCTGGAGCTACAAAAATGTGTGTGTGGAAAATAATGTTTTTTTTAACCATAAACCACGTAAACACAGTGTATTTAAGAAATACACAAATTAACATTGTTCTTTTATCAATAAAATAGGTGCCCTTTAATTTAAGTGAGATTAATTATTGTTGGGTTTTAATAAAAATAGCATTGAGCCACAAACTAAGCATCCGTTTTAAAGTAAGGGGGAAACCCTGTTTTTTATTACTGTAACAACACACGTAGTGATGCTCTTTCTCTCTAGATCGGCCATTCCCAAACTGTGGTCCGCGGACCACTAGTGGTCCGTGAGGGTACTGCAGGTGGTCCGTGAAAAGGCAAAATAAGAATATGTATATTTTAATATACAAACTCGTTCATATTTTGGGCGAACGTGTACTGCTGCCTAATAAACGTTACTGTGAACTCATTCATTCTGGTGCCTGTGAACGGCACGCTCTCTCAGTTTAACGTCGTTCAATAGGGTGCCAGATTTGTATATTCTTCCAGGCGAAAACCCGACTAAAACACACTGTAAACAGGCCTTAATGTGTAGCGGAAAAAACACCCAATCTGGCAACACCGCCACCACTCGGTGTTCACCAGTCACGCTGCATGCGTCATCACAACAACACAGACGCTCCTGAAATTCCTGCCGTGCAACTCAAATAGTTTAACATTAAATAACATCATATTTGTCCTAAATCGTTAACGATTAACATAGGCTGCTAACACATATTCCGGATCTTGAATTAGACTTTGACTAAGCTCACGCTATTTAACGTGCACGTGTGGTGTGCAATACCTGCGAGTTGTCATACACGCAATGCCTCGCAATGCTTCTCGCCCGGGGTGCGACCCCCACCCAGCTAGCCTTTCAAGGTATGTGTAAGCAAATACAAAAATTAAAAGACAGTCAATGCTAATGTATACACTGGTTGGATAAGGATTTAAAGTTGGACATAAAGATGGAATCTGACGCATTTAGCTTCAGTGTTAAAACTGATCAAATAATTGCTGTCTGTGGTGGTTCTATATGGGCTATAATGGCAATCATTTTAAAAAAATAATATGGGAAAAAATAACTATAAATTAGTTCATTTTTGGAACTGTGACCTAGTTTAACATTTTCAAATATGAACTATGAACTGAACTAGTTCATTTTAAAATTTGTGAACTGTGAACTAAACTAGTTCATGTAGAAAGTGAACTTTCCCAACACTAAGAATATGTATATAAATAATAATGATATAAGGATAAGAAACCTGTTGTACTGATGTGATGACCAGTTATAGTTTTAGTGCTAGTAAGACTATTTAGAGGTGCAGATTAATTCAGGACTTTGTGTGGACACATTTTATTATTATAAAATATTATTAGTAATATAAGGTGGTCCGCGAAAATTCTTGATTACAAATAGTGGTCCACACACACAAAAAGTTTGAAAACCCCTGCTCTAGATACTGACAGATTTCAGGTGATCTCCTGGCTTTCTATGTCATTTTGTGTTCAATACTTATTCCCTGTGTCATTTCACTTTATTTATTATGACTCAACTTGTATACTTAAATGTTCTGATTTCTTTGTATGAATTCAATATTCGCTTGATGGCTACATCTGGTGGAAATTTTGTGTCAATAGCCCACTTAGAAATCCCCTGATAAAATGATAAAAATAAAACTGATAAAACTGATAAAAATGCTGATGTGTCAAATACTTATTTTCCCCGCTGTATATCACTTTCATATTATATGGTTTATTTATTTTGTTAATAAATAATGTTCATTTTCATCAAGGTCTAAAGTTGAAGATCAAAATGAGTTTATTAATCTGTGGCAAAATTTCCCTACCAGCACATCTCTGATGATTACAACTCAATACGTTTTGTTTATTTATATTTTGACATTTAAAGATGTTTTATTATTTAAAAACTGCGCAAACTTTTTTATTAAAGGCTTACAATATCAGTAGTGTAGTAGTGTGGGGCTTTTGCACTTTTAAAAATACACTTCTACACATGAATACCCTAATTTAGTGCCTTATTTAGCTACAAGTGAAAAATCAAATTGAGTAAATGTATAGGTATCCGATTAAACGAAAAAAATAATTGACTGATTAATCGTTAATAATTGTTAGTTGCAGCCCTACCTGCATTACTCGCAGCACAATTAATTGAACAAATAGTGGTTATAATACTAATAAAGAGGAAGTAACAACAGTTAGATATACTATAATATTTACAGCAATTTGTCTCAGTTGGAGGGACCACAAACAAGTGTAACCATTAAACCGATTTTTCAAAATCCAAAACAAAGTGTTTCTCTTCACTCCATCTACTCTCAGATCCACTAAAAGTACCGTTTCGTAAAAAAATCCCGATTTGCATGATTTTTAAAAGCTGGATGAGGTTAATTCTCAGCAGATGTTCTTTGTGATCACATTTGAGCACAGCTTCAAATTACAGGAGCAGAATTGGCATCCCTTAGTCTGTGGAATATAGGGAACATGTGGTCTAACAAAAAACATATGAGAGTTACTCAGGACAAACAGATGCAGAGCTGTGTAGGTTACTGAGAGCTCTCTGTGTGAGAGGCAACGCACAGCCAGCGCTGTTATTCTGTCTGTTAAGAACTGAATTCACTTGGGGGAAATGACAGTAGCAAAAGCCAGCAGGGTGCCAGACGCACACACATACACATGCACAAATCTTTTTCTATTTACTAAATACATGCACAGTCATGTCTATGTATACAAGCTATTTACACGCACTTCTATGACACTCCTGCAGAGAGGACACAATGTCAGTCACAATGCCACTTTGTCCTTCTTTTCAACAGCCTGCTTTAAAATCTCCTTAAGAGATGTTTGAGTGAAGATGCAGTGAATTGCAGTCCCAGCATAGGGTGATGTTTTTTAAGTACAGATGGGGTTGTTCATTAGGGCGTGGGTCTGTTGTTCAGGTGAAGGTCTATAAAGGCAATGCAACAAATGCTCTTGGCTTTAAACAGGTTAATGAGTCTGGCCGTTGTTTCAGGAATTTTGAGTCATTCGTTCTCGAGTCAGGCTACAGGTTGCCTTTTATGTTTGTTATTGCGCCTGCTTTTTTCTCTTATGTTCAATACAGACTACAAGCTTACATTACAGCTCAACTATAATTTCTCTTGTCATGGTGGTTTATAATCAGTAGCTGTGGAGAAAACAACTTCATAGTAATTAAATAGGGCTGTGACGATTAATCGCGTGTCCCTTTAAAAATATCTGTCTGAAATCGATTCTGAATCGCAAGGCTGCGATTTTGTGTTTAATGCGCAACTTGTGCGTGTACAACAGTGTTTTGGTCCGTAAGAAGTCCTCATTAATCTAAAATCATAGATTAATGTTAAGCAAAATTTAAAATCATAAAAAAATATTCTTTATTACCGTGAAAATACCTGAAACAATTTAAAGAACAGCGATATTAATATTCTTATAGACATTTCCTTGAATAGTGTTTGTATTGGTGCTTCTTCTGTGGCACAAATGAAGTTCTGCATGAGAGCGCCCTCTGTCTTTTTGATGTGCCAGGATTTTGCCAATTACCAAAAAATTGAGACGATCAAGAATAGTTTACAGAAGTAAATGTCGTGAAATTTGTTACAGTTTCTTGGATTTCTCTACTGTTGAAATAAAAAAATAGATTTTTTATTCATTTAATCTAAAAAGTAGCATTTTTTCTCTTTCTTAACTCTTTCACCGCCAGCGTTCAGTTGCCAGCCATCGCCAGCATTTTTCATGATTTTTTTCAAAAAAAAATTCAATGACTTCCAGAAAATGTTCCTTAAATATATAAACATACAATATATCAAATGAACAAATAGACCCTCTGCTTTAAAAAAAAAGTGTTTCATCCTACCTTCGTTACTTCTCTTATAATCCCCTCACAATATGAATAGGTTTCTTAAAAAAAAAGCTGAGATAATTCAATTTTTGTGAAGGACTTTTGATAGAGATCAGATGCAGAGCGATCTTTAAAACATAAACAGAGTTCTTACTCTTTCACGTGAGGCGTTACTTCCGGGTTGCTTAAGTTGCTTAATAATGGTATTGCGGAAAGCCGGAAATACTCGTCATTGGCAGGGAAGCGTTTTCGCATAATTGATGAGTTATCATCAATGATCCAAAAGTACAGTATATGGGAAAAATGAATGGAACCAGAGTCTCGCTAACATCCGGGTTGGCCTACAAAAATAGGCTACATCATCTCTGTGGCACTCTATTCAGAAATGGAACTCGCAGCAGACTGACAGTTGGTGGGGGCGGGGTTAACAGATCCCGCCCCATAGATATGTACACTAGATGTCGCCTTGGCTACGGCAGTTCATTGGACGAATGCGTCAAATAGAGCCGCCATCTTGAAACAGGGGAACCCCGCATCAGCGTCATTGTAGGCAATGGTGTAACGGAAATAAAATCACCATAAATCGTCATGAATTTTCTTTTGGTTCGTTTCAACAGTCAGACATGTATTTAGCATTGAGTCCAGGAAAAATAAAAGTTTTGATATTATGAAAATCTACTTTTTCTAACTATAATGCATAGTGCTAGTAGGTCTAACATCAATACACAACACAAAAGTACAGGTGAAGATAGCAGCTTTACCTAGCTACTTCCTATGACAAGACCCCTGTTCTAAGATGGTGGCGGTTTTGACGCATGCTTATATCCCAAGGCGACATCTAGTTTATATATCTATGCTCCCGCCCAAGCTGCCTAGCTGATGTCTTCAGAGAATGATGGCCAAGAGAGGACGGAAGTACAAGTTTATGAGGGCACATGCACTTAACATCACTTATAGGACGTACACGCCAAATGCAAATTCAATGATTTGCCAAGTAGATTACATACGAAGTCAATGCAAAGACACGAATAGACGCGAACTCCCACGGGACTTTGCGAATGACACATGCGCTATTCCCTCAAATGCGTCTTTGGAAAAATATTCAACTCAAGCGAAAAACTCGCATGACGCAAAGTTAAATATAGTAAGTAATCCAGAGCAAGAAACGCGATGCTTCGTGTTTGGTGTGTACGCAGAATTAAACAGTTGCAATATTCCATAAAAAAGTTTTGATTTGATGTGGACTTGAATATATACATGTCATCTCTTTCTATCAACATTAGAGGGAAAGAAGCTAAAATTTGTACACCACTTTTAAAAAAATAAAGCCGTGCAAATTGCATCAATTTGCGCCTGCATGAGAAACTACAATTAATGAGAGAGAGAGAGAGAGAGAGAGAGAGAGAGAGAGAGAGAGAGTTGAGCATTTCCAGCTTACAGATGTGCCATTTTCAAGCAAATTTTTTTTTTATAAATTATCAGAAAATGTATTATTACTACTATACTACTATATTATCTGTTTACATTTTTCAGACACCAGAAAAATATCAGTTTTTATACATATTTTCTGTTTTAGATGACGGAAATATACAGGTTATGGGAAAAAAAGGTTTGGGAAACAACATTTTTATAGGAATTATGAGAATAAAAATGCACAAATCAGGAAGCATTAATACCCAACAAATGGAGAAGGGACAGCTCTGTAAAATAAATTCATTTAATTTTCATGTGCTCATTTCTGTTATAGATGACACATTTCTCTGTTATGGACGTGACATATCGGAAAGCTGCCCTTACCTATGGAAAATAATAAAAATGTTAACTTAAAAACTCAAATAGTGATATCTGAGATTTTAGTATGGTTAAAACATTTGGATAAAAACTTAATTCTTTGTATGTCATGGTTGACATTTCTCACAAATATTTTTTTTATGAAACATTAAAAATCCAACCTAACTACGTCAACTGATTTGTGTAAGGATTATAAGTAGTGGTACTGTATGATTTTGAATAGTGTGTCTTTGAGATGTCCTCATTGTAAGAGTTTCTAATGTGTGTGTGTCTGTCAGATAAAGCAAAATGGACTCCTCCATGTCCTTAATTTGTGCAAACCGTACACTACAAATGATTCACGGCTGTTCTTGACACACTTTGACTTTGACCTGCTTTGCTTGAGATTTAGTTTTGCATTCATTATAAATAACACTGTTGCGATCTCTTTATTTTCACCATCTGTGAAACAGGAAACCCATCATCATTTGTCGTTGTAATTCCCAAAACATGCACAAAAACCTGTCCTCCTTATTTGTTTCTTAGATCATTATCAGCTCTCCCCCACCGTCAACATGCCTCAGGATGACATGGTCATAATAGAAGATGACACGCCGCATGTTCTCCCTGCACGGCTGTCTGACCAATCATCTTCCAGTTCTCATGATGACATGGGTTTCGCAGTGGAAACGCCTCCGCCGCCACTCTGGGTCCAAGGACTTCCGGACAGGTATAGTAAATAAAAAAGTTTGGTATATAATTTATTACGATGCATGAGTTCACTTATTGTAGTATTGTCTGTGTATCTATTTTGAGCCTAAAACCTCCAAGTCTTCTGACGATCTTCCTGAAATAATTGAGTCCATGGCCTTTCCATTGTTTGTCAAGAAGTCTCAGTTATTAGAAGCAGGCCAAGGATGAATGCTGATGCTTCTCTCTCTCTCTCTCTCTCTCTCTCTCTCTCTCTCTCTCTCTCTCTCTCTCTCTCTCTCTTGTCTCTCTCTCTCTCGCAATCTCTTCTTTAGCTCTGCCAGTGCTAATGATGAGGGGGCGTTTCAGAGGGAAGGCTTTGGCAGGCAAAGCATGTCTGAGAAACGCACCAAGCAGTTTGGAGACCCAAGCCAACTCGACATCATCAAGACCCGCAAGTCTAAGAGCATGGACTTAGGTACTCTTAAGATCAACCTCGAACAGAGCGAAGGGGCCTAGAAAATCAATTTAAAGCGTAGTGCTTTTGACATAGATACACTAAAGTTTAATACAAAAATTCAGTCTAGCCTAAAGGTCAATCCTACTTGATACTCGGTACTTGAGACTTGAAACACTACCCTGAAATCTAATGCATTGATCAAGTCCTCTGTTTATAATTCTCATAATCAACGTCCTATTTTATGTATCAACTTATAACACTCACTGTGCACTAAGAGCACAAAATCTGCACTACATATTTCTCATGCATGTGCTTTCTAATTCAAACACTGTTTTCACTGATCCAGTTCTGATGGATGCCTCAAGACCTGGGTATAGTCAGATTTTTTACGCATGCGCGAGAGTACACGCACAGTCGAACAAACCGCCTTGCAAAGCAAACCGTATTTTCCGGACCATAAGACGCTCCGGAGTATAAGTCGCATCAATCAAAAATGCGTCATGAAGACAAAAAAACATATATAAGTCGCAGTGGACTATATGTCGCATTTTTTTAGAAGATTATTTCACAGAATCTAATTTAATCTGGAAAGGCAAGTTATTCAACTAAACAATAGCATACAGAACAGCAGGCTGAATAGGAGTCCGTACGTTAACGTAATACAAACAGTTATTTACACGATACACAATATATTATCCAGAACATACCTAGAGGGCTGAACAGGCTAAATGAACAGAACAAGCCAAAACGCATCAAGTTCGCAGGCTCGTCTGAAATTCCACATAATATAGATATAAATACAGGAGCAGCATATTGCGAACTCTCGCGGCTATAGATGGTAATGTTGTCTCTTGGTTCATATAGTCTGCCAAAATTAATTCATACTGACTTATGCTGCGTTTACACCAACCGCGTTTTGAGGTGTAAAAATCGCGTCTACCGTGCCTAGTTTGCCGCTTGAACAGTTTGAATGCAAGCATTTGAAGCGTGTCAGATGTAAAATCCGCTTCTTGTGGGAGCGGCAAGTGCTATGCGGTTGTCTGTTTGCAAGATGGCTGATGTTGATTGTGCATTTATTGAGAGAGTTACCAGTTTGTATTTGGTCACCTTACTATAGGTTGAAAATAAACGACGCGGGTCGATAAACATCACGTGACTCAAAAGCGAAATGTGTATTTACAACTTACCAGGTTGCCCAATGTCCTCACTGACACTCTTCCAAGCGAGGTCCTTTTTTATTTCTGTCTCTATAGAAATAAGAACTGCTCACGAACAATATCAAGCGTTCCTTCATGTTGAATGAGTGACTCCGGGCGGGGCTGCCGCCACAGCAGCAAGCAGGCTCCTGATTGGTTAACGCGGCGCGAAAATCCGCCAAAGTTCAAAATTTTTTTAACTCGGGCATCAGCCGCAAATTCGCGGCAAACGCAAAATGCACAAAAATCACCATTCGCACGAACGAGGCAAAATTGCGTCTACCATGCAGCGATAAACACCTCATTTGCACCGCGAGACCTCCAGACTCGTCAACGTGTCATCACTTTGACTTACCATTGAAATCACTCGCGCTTGATGCCTCTGCCGTGGCTGGTGTAAACGCAGCATTACAATTCACGCCTGACTATAAGTAGCATGACCAGCCAAACTATGAAAAAGTGTGACTTACAGTCCGGAAAATAATTTGACTTATACACGTGCGCTGACGTTCAACTCATGCGTATAGGAACAAATTGCAATACCTCTCGTGGTCTATAAACCGTTTCAGCAGTAACAACATAAACAAGCGGCTGTCGTGGTCCGCACGTAACTTCCGGTAAGCTCCGCTAAGAATAAATAACAACAAAGTTCTTTAAACGAAGTTTATTTATAAAACGAGCAAAAAAACAACACATAGATTACCTAGGAAACCAAACATTTGTTATTTTCGAAGAGGCATTTGTTCAAGAGATCAGTTTAGCAACTATTCAGACCATTAAAAAAACGAAACCGGAAGTAAAGTTCGGATCCAGACGTGTATCACGTGCGTCCGATGAAACCGTCTATATACTCCTGTTCGCGCATGTGCGTCCTATGTGTACAATGTGCGCAAGGTTTCAAAAATCTATCTTCTGAAGATGAAAATTGAGTCACGCAAGCGTTCACGTAAAAAATTGACTATACTTAGGCTTTCACACTTTCATCTTTTCCACCAAGGTGATGCAGCTGAAGTCGGTGCTTGGTCAGGTGATTGGTGGACTGTCTATCCAATGTTTTTACACCGACTTTAGAGCCAAACATCGACATAGTTGTCTATATTGCTACGAAGTTTGGCCGCCACCAAACATAGCATCGTGCAGATTTTATTACATTTTTTATTGTGAATTTAGTTTTTTAGTTTTTTCAAAATACTGCGTATCTTGGCATACTACTACTTTTTTAAATATATTTCTAATCACCCCGAATCACCTTGGATGAAAATATTGCATCAACCACAGTTAAAGGGGCAGTTTATCCAAAAATGAAAATTCTGTCATTTCCTTATCCTCATGTTGTTGTAAACCTATATGAATTTCTTTTTTCTGATGAACACAAAAGATATTTTGAGAAATGATGGTAAACACACACAGCATATAGTGTTCATTGACTTCCATAGTAGGAAAAAGAAATACTATAGAATTCAACTGGTACCGTCAACTGTGCTTGACCATCAATTATCAAAAATTTCTTCTTCATCATTTATCAAAATATCTTATTTTGTGTTCATTGGAAAAATAAATGAATACCGTTTTAGAACAACATGAGGATGACAAAATGATTTTTGGGTGAACTGTCACTTTAAGACTGGTCCACCCAAGACTCGAGCCAATTTATTCAGGCCAAAACCACTTTGGTGAAAAAGTGTGAAACCATCTCCAGCATCATATTGGTAAAAAAGTTACGACTCTGAATGAAAGTGATCACTATGTTAACCCACACTGTTGATTAATGAGCACTGATTGATTGTCTCTGTCTGATTTGTTGATGGTAATACTTGCCTGGTTGCCTGCTGCATGTTGAATGGTCAAACTAACCGTCCTGTGAATGTATGTGTGTCTATGTGTGTGCCCCTCACACAGTGGCTGATGAGATTAACCTCACACGCTTCACAGACAAGCAGACAGGTAAGCATGGTCACTCCTGCACTTACTCACACACTCACGTCTGTTCACCACAGGATTATTGGATTAGATGTCGGCATTGATTTTTAGGCTTGTTTCATACTGTTTGCGTAAGTGACGCATATTTATTTCACCACCGCATTAATGTGTTGAAGCATTCACACTGCGCGCATAAACAGCACGTGCTGCGGAGCAGGATTGCATCTGCTAGTAAAATAGATTTCATGCAATAATAGATTTAATTGCTCACCCATTGTTTGGCAAATTATAAAATTTGATATGATGCAGGTTAACTATGAAGTGATGGATGCAAATTGCACGTTTTAGTTCAGTAAAGCAGATGAAATCAAAATTATGCCATACATTAGTTTATAGGTACACTTTTTCATCCAGATATGAAAGTTCTCTCATAATTTATTCACCCTCATGCTATCCCAGATTGATATGACTTCCTTACTACGTTTAAACACAAGAATAATTTTATATAAAATTGGTGTTATTTTTATACAGGGCTCAACTTGGCGAAGCCCCAAAAGCATATGCATCCATCATTAAAGCAATCCAAATGACTTCAGTAGGTTAACATACATCTTCTTAAGCTATTCAATACAATAAACAATTAAATAAATAAGATGTATGATGCGATTAAATTTACAATAAAATAAATATTCCAACAAATCTGTTACATGCCATTTTAGTTTTATTAATATTTTGAATTATTTATTTGGACATTTTTAATTTTCATGTTAATTTCAATAACTTTTTTAATAACTATTTATAATATATAATAATATAATATAATATATAATAACTAACTAACTATTTATAAGCTGGTTATACTTTTTTTTTTCAAAATAATAATACTAATTTAACTCTTTCCCGGCCTGCGTTTTTAAAAAAGTAGCATTTTTTATATTTTTCAAAAAAGTTTATATCAAATGAAAGAACAGACCTTCCCTCAAAAAAAGTTCTATCCTACTTTTTAAATTTTTTATCACCTATCAAAAATGGGTAGATTTCTTTAAAAATGCAAATTTTTTATAAAAAGCTGTGATAATTGCATTTTTATGAAGGGCTTTTAACTCTTTCACCGCCAGCGTTTTTTTAAAAAGTTGCCAGCCAGCGCCAGCGTTTTTCATGATTTTCACCAAAGTTTAATGCCTTCCAGAAAATGTTTTTCTTTAAATATATAAACATACAATATACCAAATGAAAGAACAGACCCTCTGCTTTCAAACAAAAAAAAAAACCGTTTCATCCTACCTTCAGTGGTTCTTTTGTAATCAGCTTTTGAATATGGGTAGGTTTCTGCAAAAACACCACACAGATAATTCCATTTTTGTGACGGACTTTTCATAGAGATCCCATTCAGAGCGATCTTTAAAACAGACACGGACATGCAGCCACTTGCCATAGGGCAATACTTCCGGGTTTAAAAAGTTGCCACCTGGTGGATAATAGCGGTATTGTGGAAAGACAGAAAATCTCGTCATTGGCGGGGAAGCGTTTTCTCTTAATTGACGAGATATCTCGTCAATGGTGGTGAAAGAGTTAATAGAGATCAGATTCAGAGCGATCATCAAAACATACACACAGTTCTTACTGTTTGCCCTAAGGGGTTGCTTCTGGGGTTGCCCATAAGTTGGGAAAGAGCGCCACCTGGTTGATAATAGCGGAAATACGGATTGCCGGAAAAACTCGTCATTGGCAGGGAAGCGTTTTCTCTTGAAAGAGTAAATTGAAATGTCTTTTTTAATTTTTAATTATTTTAAATTTTAAATTTCAGTTTTATTTTGTTTCAGTTGATAATTTAGTGCCTCAAATTAAACCTCTTTCAGTTTTTTGCTTAGATAATATTTCTAATTATCGTTTACATCAAGGTCCAGAGAAAATGAATTTTTTAGATTCAAGTTAATGTTAATCTAAACTACAATTCTATTTAATGTTTGCAATCTTTTTAGGTAAAAATATATGTTGTTAGACATGGGCTGCGTCCGAAATCTCTAAAATGCTGCCTTCAGAATCGGAGGCAGCATTCGGAGACATCAAGGCACGTCAGTATCCAATGTTTGGTTTACTTTCTGTCTCCTGAGATACCTTGATTGTCTTTTTTCACAATTCTATGCTTGGGCGTGCGCGGGCAATGTGATTGGCCGAGCCTGGTCGAGTTTGAAAAAATAAAATGGCGGCCAAGAAAACGACTGGAGCACAAATTAACTCTAAATAAATTTATATTTTCACTTTTTACACCTTTTGATTGCATTTCTAGTGAGAAATTAGTATTTTATTTTTCTAATATGAGATTAGTTATCACAAAGGTATATTTTAAACAGAATTCCAGTATGTTGCCTATGAAGTCTGTCCGAGTGCATTTCCCCAAGCTGCCTCAATGCTGCCAAAGTCATTGCCTCATGACCTCAAGTCAGCTGCCTTAGATTTTGGACCACAGTGCATTGCCAAAATTGACTGAGTTTGTTATTTGTAGGGTTAACATATACTGTTTAGAAATGCGTGTGTGTAAACATGTTTTTGTATCCCGGTGGGGACAAAAGCCTGAATGCACACCAACTCATAAGGGACTTGTTACCATGGGGACGTAAATAGAGGTGCCCCAGGTAAACAAGTTTATAAATCGTACAGAATGATATATATTTTTATCTAACAATGCTGCGTGTTTTCTGTGAGGGATAGGTGTAGATGTAGGGGTCAGGGGATAAAATATACAGGTTGTCCTGTATTAAAACTGTTACGTCAATGGAACGTCCCCATGGTGATAATAAAATAGACGTGTGTGTTTTTTATATATATGTGCCTATTTTAAAATATTGCAGTATCATGAACATTTGACTGTCTAGTCTTAAAAATAGCTGGGAGGGTCTGACACGCTTCGGTAAGGCAGTGTTGATGAAGATAAATGCATACAAGCTTCCCTGTGCTTTATTTCCAGTCGTTTATCTTCATCACTTTATACAGATATGGATCTTCTACCACTGCCACGGCCAACTACATACGATAGCAGCTCGCGTACGCTATGTGATTTCTAGATAAACGTTGCAAAGTTCGGTTTCAAAGTTTAATGAGTGGACTCTTCCTCAGGGTCATCCACATATGATGTTGGCCCATCTCTTGGCCTGAAGAAGTCCAGCTCTCTGGAAAGTTTACAGACCGCTGTCGCTGAGGTGACGCTCAACGGTGACCTCCCCTTTCATCGGCCACGCCCGCGTATCATAAGAGGGCGGGGCTGCAACGAGAGCTTCCGTGCTGCTATTGACAAATCGTACGACAGGCCAGCAGCCAATGAGGATGAAGAGGAGGGCATGGACACACGTACGCCGCTTCTGATTGGTTTAGAAATACAAGAAATGGAGCAAATGATGTGCTAAATTGACAAATTTGTAATAATTGATTTGATTTCCGATTTCTATCCGTAGTGGAGGAGGACAATGAAGGAAGCTCTCGGTCAGGACGGGATTCAGCTTCCACGGTAGCTGACCTCACTCCACTCGCAGTCACCGAGCAACAGCTGATCAATGGCAATCAGCCTCAAAACGACAAGAAGAAAGAGAAAGGGGGGAAGGACAAAAAGAAGCCAGAGAAAGAAAAGAGTAAAACAAAGAAAGGAATGCTCAAGGGGCTCGGAGAGATGTTCAGGTAATAAAAAACACATCTGAACAGGGTAGCTTGTCAGATAAAAGAGTCTAAGAATAATGATGATAATAGAGCAGAGCACTTTTATAGACCTTATTCACTTCACAAAATGCAACCAGAGAATCTCTAATCAGATAAGCTTTCTTCCCAATCCTAATGAGCTGCCTGCCTACGCTCTTATAAATAGTCGGCAGCGAAACTGTGCTGCCTTACGGCTGTTTGGCCAAACTCTTACTAAGTAACATCATGAAAATTTTTAATTGCTTAAAAACGACAGATATAATCATACTTAGCGTGCCTTTTTTGGTCCTTCTATAATCCTATTTTGAAAGTTTGTTATTTTTAGGATGTGACCAAGTCAGTATTATGGTAGCGCTGTGATTAGTCTTATCTTTTATGGTCATGATAGGCGGGCGTTGTCGTGTTGATAGCTGTAATGATGTGGAGCCATTGCCTCTTATATGGCTTTAAAGGAATAGTTCACCTTAATAAGAAAATTCTGTCAGGATGTACTTAACCTTATGCAATCCCTACATAAATGCATTTGAAGGACACTGTTATCCAGAGTGACTCATGTGCATTACAAGTTATACATTGTTTTGTCAGTATGTGAGTCCGCTGGGTTTGATCCCATGACTTTTTGTGCTGCTAATGCAGGTGCACAACTGGACTATATGACCTTTGCTTCCAACAAATACATTTTTATTAAAATGCTATCATGTTGTTAGCACCGAGTGTCCAATGGACTGAGAGTGGATATGTTGCGCAGAGCCTATTGGACGACCTTAGTTTGAGTCTTGACTCTTGTTCCCCTTCATTTTAATCTCTCATCCCATTAAGTTTCCTGTTTATTCAGGCTGTACTGTAAAGTAAAGCTTTAAAGGCTAAAAATTACTTGTCATGTTATTTTCTTAATGGAGGTCAACATATCGAAGTTCCTAAAAGCACATCCATCCATCATTGAAGTAATACAAAAGATCATTTAACTTCAGATGACATTTATTAACCCACTGGAGTCATTTTGGATTGCTTTAACAATGGATGGGTATATTTTTGGAGCTTTGCCATTTTGTCTTCCATATAAAAATATGATGACATTTTAATAAAAAAAACAATAATTTTGTTTTTTATGACATAAGTAGTTCATTTGATAAAAGGTAGTCTTACATATAGTAATATTTATATGGGATGGCATGAGGATGAGTACATTTTGAGATAATTTTCATATTCACTGTAAAAATTCCTTGTTGCACTAAAATTATAAGTTTAACTTGAATTAATAATTTATTTTCAATTTGGCTATTTACTTGCTATAAAAATAAAGTTGTAATTTTTTTTTATTTTTTATAATTAATAATAAAGTATTTTTTATAATATAATTTTCATATATCATTTAAATTTATTCCAACTCCTTACACTGTAAAAAGTTGGATCAACTTAAAATACTTTTAATTGTTAACACCCGAAAGTTACTTTAGGTTAAAAATTTTAATTGAAAAAACTATTTTTTTGTGTGTTAATAATTTAGGTATATTTTTTAAGTTGATCCAACTTTTTACAGTGCACTACTCAAGAAAGTTGAAATTCATTTTGGATTGCTTTAACGATGGATGGGTATATTTTTTGGAGCTTCGCCATTTTGTCTTCCATATAAAAAGATGATGACATTTTAATAAAAAAATGTTTTTTTATGACATAAGTAGTTCATTTGATGAAAGGTAGTCTTATATATAGTAATATTTATATGGGATGGCATGAGGATGAGTACATTTTGAGATAATTTTCATATTCACTGTAAAAATTCCTTGTTGCACTTAAGTTCAACTTGAATTAATAATTTGTTTTCAATTTGGCTGTTCAGTTGCTATAAAAATAAAGTTGTAATTTTTATTTCTTTTTTATAATTAATAGTATAGTATTTTTTATAATATCATTTTCATATATCATTTAAATTTATACCAACTCCTTAAAAAGTAAAAAGTTGGTTCAACTTAAAAAATTACTTTAAAGGCTCTCTAAGCGAATCTGCGAGACGTTAGTTATTGTTGACGTTTGAATCTGTTTTCAAACAGACGGAGCGTAGCTAACTCCTCCCCCTCCCTTCCGTGCTTTCATGAACGCGCCCAACCCCCACCCCCAAATCCTTCTTGTCGTTTATTGGCTGGAATACTTTGTTTTGTTTTGTGAGCTAGGTTTGGCCATTTGTTGATATTGCCGTTTGTGAAGCCTGGGCTGTCTGCAGAGATCGCGTTTTTTTACAGTTTGATCAGCGGACAGGCAGCAAGCAGATAGTGAGGAGATGTTTCCGGTATGTAACAAAAAATGTTTTATGGTCTAAAACGCTTCAATTCGCTTAGAGCACCTTTAATTGTTAACACCCGAAAGTTACTATAGGTAAAAAATTTCAATTGAAGAAACTAATTTTTTTTGGTGTTACCAATTTAGGTATATTTTTTAAGTTGATCCAACTTTTTACAGTGCACTACTCAAGAAAGTTGAAATTCATTTTGCATTTCTTTAACGATGGATGGGTATATTTTTTGGAGCTTCGCCATTTTGTCTTCCATATAAAAAGATGATGACATTTTAATAAAAATAGTAATAATTTTGGTTTTTATGACATACGTAGTTCATTTGTTAAAAGGTAGTCTTATATATAGTAATATTTATATGGGATGGCATGAGGATGAGTACATTTTGAGATAATTTTCATATTCACTGTAAAAATTCCTTTTTGCACTTAAGTTTAACTTGAATTAATAATTTATTTTCAATTTGGCTATTTAGTTGCTATAAAAATAAAGTTTTTATATTTATAATTTTTATTTATTTTTATAATTAATAATATAGTATTTTTTATAATATAATTTTCATATATCATTTAAATTTATTCCAACTCCTTACACTGTAACAAGTTGGATCAACTTAAAAAAAATACTTTAATTGTTAACACCCGAAAGTTACTTTAGGTTAAAAATTTTAATTGAAAAAACTCTTTTTTTTGGTGTTACCAATTTAGGTATATTTTTAAGTTGATCCAACTTTTTACAGTGCACTACTCAAGAAAGTTGAAATTCATTTTGGATTGCTTTAACGATGGATGGGTATATTTTTTGGAGCTTCGCCATTTTGTCTTCCATATAAAAAGATGATGACATTTAATAAAAAATAATAATTTTGGTTTTTATGACATAAGTAGTTCATTTGATAAAAGGTAGTCTTGTATATAGTTATATATGGGATGGCATGAGGATGAGTACAATTTAGGTATATTTTTTCAACTTTTTACAGTGCACTACTCAAGAAAGTTGAAATGCCTCATTTAAGTCAAGTCGTTTAAACGTTAAAAATTAAGTGTAACAAGGATTTTTTACTGTTTTGGGTTAACTCTTTTTTTTTTAATAGTGAAATATGGAATAACATTAAAAATTAATATTATGTGCTCTGTAATGTTTCTGTGTTTTGGATGGAATACAGTAACCCGAAAGACGCAAGGGGTTTCATTTCAGCACAAAAGTTTCTGTAAAGTGTGAGAGGAATATGAGAAGTATTGAAATGAAAAACAGCAAGATAGCTCATTGTGAATTTTTGAATCTGTCAGCAATAGAAAAATATTTTGAATACGTGGAATATTTTAGATGGCCTCCGGAGCAAGGCGATATTTTAATGTCTGTCAACTGCCTCGATGAGCCAAAGATACCTGCTACATATTAATGAGCTCTTCTGAATATGAGGCCCACAAACGCATAGAAACACCTTTTAGGATTCATACGCACGCACACACTCAAACTGCTGGATATTAATGAATTTATACGCTTGATAAAGCAAAGATTTGCTGAGACATTTCTTCTCAATTGCAAAACGGTGATTAGTTTGCTAAATGAATTTGAATAGATGGATTAAGAGCTTAAGGTCAGTTTCAGTTGGGGCGTACAGTTTAAAGAGCGATTTAATTTGTGTTTAGTCTAAAATCAGAGCTTTGAATTCAACCAGGATGTGGGGAGGTCACACCCCATCAGCTTTAAAACAACCCTTGAACACCATTTACACCTGGTGTTACGATTTGGTTTGGGTCATTTGATCACTTTAAACAGTTCAATTGTGTTTTGTCATCGAGTCACATTCAGAAATGTATGCTATTGTATTGTGTTGTTTTGTTTTTGTTTTTATAAAAAATGCCAGAATGCGCTAACGCAGCTCTATTCAAATGCAAATACATGTGTTAAACCGCTGTTCCTTGTTGGTTAAATTGCGCTTGTTTAATGTCATTCCAGTTAACTACTTACTTGTTATTATGACCTATGTCATGTGATGTATCAACATGGAGGATGTAGTACATCCGAATTCATTCATACTATCCATATTCATACTAATATAGTACCTAATGTTTTAACTTCATCTAATTCAGTACCTACTGTCACAGTATGCGATTCGGACGCAGCCTAGGTCTGGTTTAAGAAAATGGTATTGGATTGGTTCATGGGTTCAAGTTAGGGATGCACCGGGGGGGAAAAATGGCCGATTTTGATGTACTGTATTTTTCGGACTATAAACCGCGTTTTTTTTTTCATAACTTGGCTGGTGCTGTGTCTTATAGTCAGGTCTAATCTAACGACTAATTGGACGATTAATCTAATGATTAGTTTCTGTTGCTTGATTAATAAAAACCATAATGTATCTCAACTAAATGCCTAAAACATTCTTAATTATATACTTTAAAGGATGTATCAGTGATTTCAGGCCAGGGGGTGGCCAAAGCTATTTCAGGCGGTCCATAGTCCATGAAAGAAAACGATGTGTAACTATGTATCAAGAAAGCATGAATGAATGCATTATAAGATGTAAACATAAGGGTGAATTTTAAACATTTCTGCTGTATTTCTGTTAAAGGGATTCACCCAAAAATGAATATTCTGTCATCATTTAAACCACTAAAGCCGCTTGTTTTTGTTGTTAATGCTGACACCGTCTATAGCGGCCATTCCCAAACTGTGGTCCGCGGACCACTAGTGGTCCGTGAGGGTACTGCAGGTGGTCCGTGAAAAGGCAAAATAAGAATATGTATATTTTAATATACAAACTCGTTCATATTTTGGGCGAACGTGTACTGCTGCCTAATAAACGTTACTGTGAACTCATTCATTCTGGTGCCTGTGAACGGCACGCTCTCTCAGTTTAACGTCGTTCAATAGGGTGCCAGATTTGTATATTCTTCCAGGTGAAAACCCGACTAAAACACACTGTAAACAGGCCTTAATGTGTACGGGAAAAAACAACCAATCTGGCAACACCGCCACCACTCTGTGTTCACGAGTCACGCTGCATGCGTCATCACAACAACACAGACGCTGCTGAAATTCCTGCCGCGCAACTCAAATAGTTTAACATTAAATAACATCATATTTGTCCTAAATCGTTAACGATTAACATAGGGTGCTAACGCATATTCCGGATCTTGAAATAGACTTTGACTAAGCTCACGCTATTTAACGTGCACGTGTGCAGTACCTGCGAGTTGTCATACACGCAATGCCTCGCAGCGCTTCTCGCCCGGGGTGCGACCCCCACCCAGCTAGCCTTTCAAAGTATGTGTAAGCAAATACAAAAATTAAAAGACAGTCAATGCTTAATGTAAACCCTGGTTGGATAAGGATTTAAAGTTGGACATGAAGATGAAATCTGACGCATTTAGCTTCAGCGTTAAAACTGATCAAATAATTGCTGTCTGTGGTGGTTCTATATGGGCTATAATGGCAATCATTTAAAAAAAATAATATGGGAAAAAATAACTATAAATTAGTTCATTTTTGGAACTGTGACCTAGTTTAACATTTTCAAATATGAACTATGAACTGAAGTAGTTCATTTAATAATTTGTGAACTGTGAACTAAACTAGTTCATGTAGAAAGTGAACTTTCCCAACACTATAATTATGATATAAGGTTAAGAAACCTGTTGTACTGATGTGATGACCAGTTATAGTTTTAGTGCTAGTAAGACTATTTAGATGTGCAGATTAATTCAGGACTTTGTGTAGACATATTTTATAATAAGTATGAGGTGGTCCGCGAAAATACTTGATTACAAATAGTGGTCCACACACACAAAAAGTTTGAAAACCCCTGGTCTATAGTATTGTATAGAAGTGTTTATTATCGCTATCCTCTCCCACAAAAAATCATATCTGTGCATCCCTAGTTCAAGTACTTGCCAATTCCGATGCTTTTTTTTGTGTGTGGTATCGGCCACATTTCCGATACTGGTATCGGAATCAGAACAACCCTTGATCGATGTGCAGAAGTGCAGATCATGTCTGATCCTAATAACTATTAAACTTTTTCTAACATGTTTGTGTGTGTTTAAGGTTCGGAAAGTACCGCAAAGATGGTGTGGATGGTGGAAAGTGGAAGGCTGAGGAAACTCATGCATCCGAGGAGGAGACACGCCAGATGAGACAAGAACAAGAGAGGTATAAACACACACACGCAGTCAGAGCTAATCTCTCTCATCATCAGTCTCTAATCAGAGGCATTTCCTAACACCCTACCTGCCCTCGTACAGAACCGTGCCCACTTCCTCAAACCTTTTTCCTCACTGATTGTTTGAGCCTTGATGTTTGTGTTTTTTGTCTGTCATTGTGTGCATTATTGTAATGTTATGATAATTGCATATTTTGATTTATATAGTGTTTGTCCTGCTTTGGCTGTTCACCACGTGTGTTTGCCTGCAGGTGTGCGTTCATGTTGTTTTATTAAAAATGTCACGTGAACCCCCTCCATTTTCCCTTCTGTCCTGCGAGATCCTGCTGAGAAAGCTCATTCGCTCTCAATATCTTAATCTCTCTCTATGGCACATTCACATCAAATCTTTTCTTGAATTATTGTAACAGTGTTTGAAAAGCACTATTAGGTCCTGTTATATAGACACCACAACATAAACAATAATGTTACATTAATAATTTGGGCCCTTAATACATTCTACAATAAACTATATAAAGATTTGTTCATTCTGAGGTGTTTCATTCATCCTGTGCCGTCCGCTTTTCGTTGTATTTTTAATTTTTATGTAGGATTCAGGCGAAAACGCGAGAGATCCGTCAGCGTCAGGCCAGAGAGCGGGACTATGCTGAGATCCAGGATTTCAGCAGCTCCACGATGACATCACTCCCCACCGAGGATCCCCCGTACGCCGGCATCGGCTCGCTAGAACATGGCGGGTACTACCGGATTCACACGCCCCCAGACTCACCCTTTGCACTCAAACAGAGCACCCAAAATGGGCACTCCTCGGCGGCAGACAGGTATTAGGCGATATTCAACCATGTTGTCTTGAATGAATAAGGTGTTTGTGTATTTAATAGCTCCTTTTTAAGGTGCCATCAGGGAGCATGCATGCAGTTCAGCTTTTTTAAACAGATCAGGGAGTCTGGACTGAAATGAGCAAGGTTGTTTTGCATCTGAGTGAATAATTTATTAAGATGGGAGGCACATTTTTTATACCCTCAGGTAGACCCAGATCCTCCCTGGATTGCATAAGAGCGTCATAGTTGTCTTGGTGAATTTAATAATTCATCAGTCTATTTATACATTGGTTTCACTTTTTAGTTGAAGCATAGGTTATCGCAGAGTTGAAAGATGCTCTTAATTGATGGCATGGCTCATGTCTCTCTTTCGATATTACCTTACTTAGAAACGCATTCATGATCTGTAATATATGCTTTTAATGCATTTTTCCAGATTTGCTTCTTCAAAATACATACTATCAGTTCCTCTAACCCAAACACTTCCTCTTTTTCGTGATCGCGGAGCGCAGCACAAAATCAACTTGCATTTTTTGCGATCTTGCATAATTTGCCATTTCATTACAAAACTGACAAAAATATATAAACGTCTTACATAAAATAAATGAAATTATCTAATAATCTGTCATTTTGCTAACACACATGAGCAGTCCCTCTCTCTCTCTCTCTCTCTCTCTTTCTCTCTCTCTTTCTGGCACGCAGCACACTGTTACTGTAGCAACCCTTGAGCCCACAATGAACATTCAATCCAAATCTTTTGAGTACAAATTTATGCTTAACCACATGATCCTTACTTTAATTGTACATTTTTTAAGTTGTAATGCATTATTTTCGTAATATAAAGAATGTTCTTTAGAACATCAAAGAATGCTTTCTGTCCACTATCATCTCAGCGGGAACAAACATGTGCAAATGTTGACCGTCAGCATGTGAGGACGAGCTGTGTTCTCATTTGAGACTTTGTCACATATATACGTAATTATGTCAAAATGTATTTATGTATTAAAAGGACATTCCACTTTTTTGAAAATATGATCTCTGGGTCTGGCACTAGCACTTTTAGCATAGCTTAGCACAATCCATTGAATCAGATTAGACCATTAGCATCACGCTAAAAAATAACCAAAGAGTTTTAATATTTTTCCTATTTAAAACTTGACTCTTCTGTAGTTACATCGTGTACTAAGACCAACAGAAAATTAAAAGTTTTCTAGGCAGATATGGTTAGGACTATACTCTCATTAAATTAAAATTAAAATAACCAAGGGGACTATTTTCGGGAAGTGCGTAATATCACTACGCCTGCTGCAGCCATGTTACGGCAGCAAAGTCATTAATTATTACGCCAGAATGAGAGTATAGTACATAGCCACATCTGCCTAGAAAATCACAACTTTTAATTTCCATCGATCTTAGTACACGATGTAACTACAGAAGAGTCAAGTTTTAAATAGGAAAAATATCGAAACTCTTTGGTTATTTTTTTGCGCGATGCTAATGGACTAATCAGATTCAATGGCTTATGCTAAGCTAAGCTAAAAGTGGTACCGCCAGACCCAGAGATCGGCCCTTTAATGTAAACACGGTGAGGTCTAAAGTGAACAAACAGTTTTTAGAAAAAGCTGTTTTAGACATGGGGTTATTGGATCCGTCCTTTACTGTAGGTCTTAAAATGACAGCAACCTTTCTATCTTGATGTTGTATTATTATTATACCCATTTTCATTTGTTTCCTTGTTCCTATTTTATTACTAACAGTTTACTTGATTATTTAATTACTTGCGATTTTTTTCTTGTAATATTTTATGGTATTCCAATTTGAAAATAAATGCACATTTCTTAGCATAATTCTGGAAATTACCACAACAAATCAGTCATTTAAAAAAAACATGAAATCCTGATGGGACTTTATTATGTAAGTTATGTGTATTGAAACGTTTTATCCAGTAAAGTAAAAACTAAACAGTATAGTTTAAAAAAGTTGGTTAGTTCAAGTTGTTGTTGCTGTTGTTCATACACTGTAAAAATAATATCAAATCAACATATATTTTTGTTACTTTTACTTAACAAATTAAAACATGTCAACTTATCACAAGGCAAAACTTAAAATAGTAGTAACTTGTACATTTAGTAAATAATGTCAAGAATATTTATCAATATTTATTAACACATTTATTTTAATGATTAGGATAATGTTTTTATAAATATTTCTCTAAACATTTAATTATCCTACAATTAATCGCCTGACAAATATCCATGGAGTTTTATTATGGGTAAGATGATGTCAAGATTTTATTTTGAGATGTAGACTCTATTTGGACTTCTGCCCACTGTCTGAGGCATTCAAATCTGTGGAAAGTGTTGAAAGCATTCTCAACAAATTTCATAAAACCCAAATTGTGAGAATGTTTTGTTTGGGTTGTGTGAGGCTTGCATGTTTTCTTGAGACTAAAACAAACACAGGCAGAGAATGAGACAGGAAGGGCACTTCCTGTAAGAACCCTCAGGGAACAGGAAGTGGGTGTCATTCCGCAGAGAATGGAACTGTGGGAATAATCCTCACAGAAATGGGATAGGGAAGTGGATCCTAACGGGGGCACATTGTGTGGGTGGGGGGCTGTGTAGCCTATATGGGTTTTAGTGTAGAGGCCTATGTAAAGCTTAAAACGTGCACTAGTTAAGTACAGGCTATTTATAGTAGCATGTATATAAGTTTCCTGTTTTCGGCGTATCGGCTTTAGTTTAGGATCACTTCCTTAGCTGTCACACCAAATTAGTTAAACTCATATATTTTAAAGTATGTGGTTGACATGACGGCCCAAAAAAGACCTTTTAGACACCTGACATGTTTAGGTGTGATTGGATTACTGATTGAAGCTGTTATGTTGCCCTGTGTCATGGTGATGTCATGACATCAACAGGAAGTCATACAGCAGTGACGGCAGGCTAACATAAACTGCCTATCAATTTTGTCTAAGGAGCAAATCCTGCTGCTTGAACAATGTTTCTTTACGGAAATGTTTTTCATCCTTATTTATCCTCACTAGAGAGCTTGAGAGATTGAATGTCTACCAAGCGTGAAATTTCAGGTGGGATTGTGCAGTGAAGTATGGAGAGCAGGAAGATAGCACTTATTGTTTATCAGATTCGGTTGTTTTGCACATTATAAATAAGTGTTTTTGAAGGTGCCGTAGAATAGAAAACTGTATTTACCTCGGCATAGATTAATAATAAGAGTTGGTACATGGTAAGACATATTGTAAGCCTCAAACGCATTTGTTTCCTCCTTCTTATGTAAATCCTTGTTCATGCAAAAGACCGTTGGAAAACAAGCCAATCTCAACACCAACTGATACGTTACAGTCGGGATTACACATTTAATTAAGTACAATGTTGTAACAATGCTAAAAACAAAGTTGTGACTGCTGAGTTAGCGTTATATGCTAGTTAATGCTATATGCTAACATTTAGGCTGAAGTTCTACAATTGACGTTAAAGTTACGTTTTGCAGATCCATATTGAAAAAAAACACAACTCCGAAACATCCATTAACATATATCTCCAAAAAAAATTATTATTCCTCAAATTCCGTATGTTTGTCTGATACAGACTCAAACATGAGGTCTGTTTACATACACACAGAGCTACTTAAAGAGCTGCTCTGAGAAACAGCCAATCAGAGCAAAGCTCAACATTATTATTCCTGACCATTTCAAATAAGGTAATAATTTTTTTGCACTTTATAAACCCACATACATTCTATCTAGATATCAGAGAACAATTTAACATACATTTTTCAATACATTCTTTGGCACCTTTAAATTTTAATATGTAGAATGTATTTATCAACATTTTTGTATTAGCGAGGACCTGCACAAGTGAGTTCATAGTGGTTTTCCTGCTTTTGTAGGACATGTGGCTTTCATAAGTGTAGCAAAATACATATAACCACAGGAATCATATTTTGACTACGTACAAGCAACATAAAACAGAGTCCTGCCGTTAGCTTCCTTTACCCTGTGTGTATTAAAAAACATTGCGCAAAATCTTAGTTTCGTTCCAGAGTTTTCGCACTCGAGAGACATTGGTTTCTGTACACTCGAACCAAAACAGTTGTGAAAGAGGTTACGGTAAAGCCAACAAAAACATTTGTACATTTTCATTGTAACAACATCAGTGTTTTAGCAGGACACACACACACAGCTCATCTGACCTGGAATCGGAACGTTCTAGGCTGTCAGCTTAGTTGCAGTGTGGTTTAAGTCCCTTAGCTTTGTGCTTTTAAGTAAATGAGAAATATATTTGTATAGTCAGCAGATACATATTAAAGCCTGATGAAGGGCTCATACACAAACAGAACCATTAAACGTCCATCTAGGGCGTAATGGTAGTATTATGATGAGGAGGGGTGAAAAGTCTTGGGTATAAGGCTACTCTTTTCCACTGACAGGATACTTTTGCCAGAACGTGTGCATAATCTGGAACCGTTCCGAGCAATTCCAACCAGTTGAGACCGTTCCAGCGTGGAAAAATCAACTCTGCTTCATTTTTTAAAACATGCTGGTCTTGATGAATTAATCTAGGAGGTGACAGAATAATGTTTGAATAAAGTTTGCAGAGCTGTAACAACTCATTCTACATTTTACTCAGGCATGTGTTCATTTATTAGACATCCGATTCGCATTGGCCACACGTTATTTTTCAGGCTAAAATAATATAATTTTTATGTAAAAGAAATGTAAGTCATATCCGCACCTGCAAATTTCTATGGAAAACAGCAGAATTCCACGGATTGTAGTGCACGTTATTAAAGGATTAGTCCATTTTCTTAAAAAAAATCCAGATAATTTACTCACCACCATGTCATCCAAAATGTTGATGTCTTTCTTTGTTCAGTCGAGAAATAATTATGTTTTTTGAGGAAAACAGGATTCCAGGATTTTTCTCATTTTAATGGACTTTAACTCTTCCTGCCATTGACGAGATATCTCGTCAATTAAGAGAAAACGCTTCCCCGCCAATGACGAGATTTTCCATCTTTCCGCAATACCGCCATTATCCACCGCAACTTTTTAAAACCGGAAGTATTGCCCTATGGCAAGCTGCTGCATGTCCGTGTCTGTTTTAAAGATCGCTCTGAAAGGGATCTCTATGAAAAGTCCGTCACAAAAATTGAATTATCTCTGCTTTTTGCTCAAAATATGGTGTTTTTGCAAAAACCTATCCATATTCAAAAGCTGATTGCAAAAAAACCACTAAAGGTAGGATGAAACGGTTTTTTTTGTTTGAAAGCAGAGGGTCTGTTCTTTCATATGTTTATATATTTAAAGAAGAACATTTTCTGGAAGGCATTAAACTTTGGTGAAAATCTTGAAAAACGCTGGCGCTGGCTGGCAACTTTTTTTAAAAACCCTGGCGGTGAAAGAGTTAATGGACACCAACACTTAACACTTAACCCAACACTTAAGAGATTTTTTTCAACGGAGTTTCAAAGGACTCTAAATGATCCCAAACGAGGCATAGGGGTCTTATCTAGTGAAACGATTGTCATATTTGGCAACAAAAAAAAAAAAGCACTTTTAAACCAAAACTTCTCGTCTATCTCCAGTCCTGTGATGTGCCAGCGCGACCTTACGCAATACGTTTTCACGTCAAAAGGTCACGGATAATGTATGCGAAACTACGACCCAGTGTTTACAAGTGTGGAGAAAGAGGACCGTTCCGACGTTGTTGTTTGTCGAATGATACTAATTAATGTCTTTGTGTCAGTTTTTTGTTTTAAATGGTCCGCAAAGGTGCGTTTCATATATGTAACACGTGACCTTTCTACGTCAATACGCAATTACGTGAGGTCGCGCTGGCTCGTCACATAGCTGGAGATAGACGAGAAGTTGTGGTTTAAAAGTGCATATTTTTTATTTTTCTTGTTAAAAATGACAATCGTTCCCTAGATAAGACCCATGTGCCTAGTTTGAGACCATTTAGAGTCCTTTGAAACTCGTAAAAAAAAAAATTAAGTGTTAGTGTCCATTAAAGTCCATTAAAATTAGAAAATCCTTGAATGGTTTCCTCAAAAAACATAATTTCTTTTCGACTGGACAAAGAAAGACATCAACATTTTGGATGAAATGGTGGTGAGTAAATTATCTGGATTTTTTTTTACAAAATGGACTAATCCTTTAACAAGCAAAAATACCCTAAGTATGCGCAGGGTGTGCAAGTAGCAGCATGTGGTGTTTGTTTTTAATGAGAGAGCATGAAACATTTGATATTTGAAATTAAATAAAACTTACTGTGGACTATGTGATGCGACATGATCATTTCAAATCTGTATGCCAAATGCTCTTATTTTTAATTAAAAATATAAAAATGTTGTTGTAAAAATTATTTAAATGTCTTGATCAGTGTTGTGTGTAACGCGTTACAAAGTAACGCGTTACAGTAACGTAACTACTTTTTTGAGAAAAAAGTAGTGTAACGCGTTACTACTGAAAATTTGGTAACGTAACGTAGTTCATTTTCCAATTCAGCGCAACGTTACTTTTGGTTAGATTTGACAGCGACACTGCCATCTGCGCGTTTGCGCAATAGTCACAAGGTCCACACACATGACAGAGGCTCGTATCAGTCTGCAAAGAAATCATGGCAAGCAAGAAGCAGCTGATGCTAACTTTTGAGGGATGGAGGCATCTTAATTTTAATCAATGTTTTATCAACCAATTGCCTGATTTTAATAAATAAGAAATAAATTAAAGAAAACGATTCAGCTTCATATTTATGTTTAAATAAAATAATTTTTTTTAAACATAAATATAAAACTAAATCGTTTTCTTTTATTTATTTCTTATTTATTAAATTCAAGCAATTGGTTGATAAAACATTGATTGAAATTAAGATACAATTAATACAAAACGAAATTCACTTTAGAGAAAGGTTTCTACGAAAACAAACTTAATAAAGTGGTCAAAATCATGTCTACCCACTCCGTTTGAAGTGAATTTCATTTTGTATTAATTGTATCTTAGCATAGTATCTCGGAAGATCGTGCTTGTTAAATAGCTCTGTGGCTATACTGCACTGAAGCGGCAGTTTAAAATATAAACCCAGAATTCAGCGAACGTCAAGAACAAGAAAACTGAAACAACAATCAGACAGAGACGCGGAATTTACATAATGTTACACAGACCATGTTTAAATTTCAATGTTTCTGCACAGAAATACCAACTTGTTCACTTTGTTTGGTATTAATAAGCTGCGCATTGGAGTGCTGGCCGCGGTGCTGAAGACGCGCTCGGACGGAGTACTGGTGGCAGCACAGATATTTACGTGCAACCTATTGGAAACATTCGTTATTATATAATTATTATTCGTTATTTTACTTTATTACTTCCACTTAAGAAGAGTTCTGCACTTTTTATTTCAATATTTCTCTTTATATAAATACTATTTTGTACTTAAATCTATAATTTCATTATTTTACTAACCCAACTAACTCATCTGGGCTTTCCAATAGGTTGCACGTAAGGGGAAAAGTATAGCTTTCTTCCCCTTGAGAAGAGTTCTGCACTTTTAAACTTAAAAAAATATATCTCTTTACAAAAGCTGTAATTTCGTTATTTTACTAACCCAACTAATGACTCCTCCACTTTCCAATAGATTGCACGTAGATATCTGTGTATATGTGCCATCACGCGTCTTCAGCACCGCGGGGAGCAGCCAGCACTCCAATGTGCAGCTTATTAATACCAGACAAAGTTGGTATTTCTGTCCAGAAACATTGAAATTTATACATGGTCCGTGTAACGTAATTTAAATCCCACGTCTTGGCCTTAATGTTTTTTTCTTGTTCTTGACGTTCGCTGAATTCTGGGTTTATATTTTAAACTGCCGCTCCAGTGCAGTATAGCCACAAAGCTATTTAACAATGAGCACAATCTCCCGAGACACTACAACATGCTACTAATAATTCATTAATAAGAGCTGTTTTCTTGTACACAATTAAATATTTTAAGTTAAATGTACAGTGTTAAAACATGTAAAAAAAGACAAGATTTTAACAATGTCAAGATCAAATGCCTGAGTAACAGGGTATTGTGTGTATGTGTTCGTGTGTTTGTGTGTGTTTCCAAAATATTTTCAAAATACAGGCAACATAAAAGTAACGTAAAAGTAACGTGTAACGTAAAAAGTTACTTTCCAAAGGCGGTAACTAAGTAAAGTAATGGATTACTTTTTAAAAAAGTAACGAGTAACGAGCAAACACTACTTTTTTAAAGTAACTTCCCCAACACTGGTCTTGATACATATTAAATTTATCATGAGCATGTATTCACACAAGCTTTTTTGCTATACTATATCTTTATAAACAATAAATGTAATTCTATATACAAAATATTTTATGGTCTTGACTTGCACATTAATTTGTTCATGTTGGTTCAGTTTAATTCAGAGTACTCATTTGGTTTGGGGTATTCAGAGACTAATTAGATTTTTTTATTGTAAGCCTTAAAAAATGTAGTTATTTATATTTATTTTGTAATATTTTCTGCTTAAATCGTCTTGGATCTTTTTCAAACATTTTAAAACCACTTTGCAGATTTTCCCACAAGTTTTCTAAAGAAAAAGGAAAAAATTCTGTCTGACCCTGCCTAAAGAGCACCTTTTTCTTTGCTTAAAACAATGTTATTGTGTGTATTTAGTATAGTACAATGTGTTTGCGTGGTTTATGGTTAAAAAACACATTTTCCACATACCGTACATTTTTGTAGCTCCACATTTCACTCTATTCCTGAAACGCACAGATTTGAAAAGCGTTGTTTCCCTGATTGGCCAGCTAATCTTTATGTTGTGATTGGTCTGAATACCTCTGACGTCAGCCGGAAATGTGATGCTTCTTACCATGTTTGAAAGATTTGCTGACAATGCAATGCTAACAGGAGTTAACTTATAGGCTGTGAGTCCAATGCGGGAGGAATTACGATAATGTCGGTCTTGTCTACATCACCAATCCCAGGAAGTAAACTGTTGCCTACAATCCGTGTGTTTGTTGTAGTCCAAGAAAAGAAATGAACGTTGGAGACGATAACTTCGCGTCATCGTTTAATTTGGGATTTGTACCTTTTGCATATCGTTAACATGCACTAATACACACTTACACACCAAAGGAAATGTAAAAACGTGAATTGGACAATAGGTGCTCTTTAAGAGCATTGAATCAATTTAGCTCATGTTGGCACTGAATTAAGAGCGATTTACAGATGAAAACCCTTTGGAAAATGTATAATATCTGCTGTCTGTGCACAATAACAACGTGGCTTTGGAAGAAAATGTGTGTGTGATCTTCCATTTGGTAATCTGTGTGTTTTTGTGATCCGTTTGCATTGCTGAGAGGATTTTATTGTAAATGGAAGGATCATATTAAGACATGTATTTTTCTCTATGTGCGCTTGTCTAATACAGACCATTTAAATGAATTAAACTCAATCTCTCATATATTTTCAATCCTGCTACTGTTGCCCAAGCTGCAGAATTTTACTAGGATTTTATACTCTTCGGTTTTATTAAATTGACTATTGGATTGGTTAGACCCTGTATTTCAGCACAAACAGTCTGTTTTATCAGTAACCAGCCATAACCCAGTTGAATCAGGCCTGTCTGCGGTATAGCACTGTGCCGTATGTAAATGAAGCCACAGTAACTGTGTTCAGCGTGAGCGCTCCTCAAGATTAGGCCTGCAAGACGGTGAGATGCGCCACATGAATTGCATTGAATGCAGATTTTTTGGCTGTGTGTGCGCCATTCATGATTTGCATAATTCCTTTAGTGAATCGCTATCGTTTGGCTCAGTTCAGTCTCCCTTCTTGGTGTCATGGGTAAAAATATCCAAGCACTTCCTGTTCACATCAGAGCTGTTTACCATGAGGCCGCTGGCCGGGTATCTGATCCGAGTGTATAATAAACATTCTTGCACAGAAGTGAGCGAGCTGCTGAATGAGTTTAGTCCGAACTTTGTATGTGTGTATGTATGTGTGCTCGTGCTGAGTTGACTATGCGCTCCGTAGGGAATTTGAAAAAAGGAGCGATGCAGAGGCCAATTAAATCCACCAAACACACACAGAGGGTAAACATCTGACTAATCCCAAAACACTCACGCTGAGAACACACACACACATAAAGAAGTTTAAGCTCATTATCAGCATTCCCTGGCACGCTGTGTGGAAAAAATGTAGGGATTAGGAAAATCCAAAGTGTCAGAAACGAACTCGCGGCTTACAGAGGGATAAAGGGAGTCTGACACTAATGCTTATTAAAGAAATAAATGAGTAAAAAGAGTGAAATGAGTAATAAATGAGTTTAGATGTGCCGCTGTAAGGGATGGAAACCTGTAGACTGGCAAGTTGAATGATGGATTTACTTCAGTTACAAAGGACTACTAGTCAGTTATCGACTACTAGTCAGTAAACTGCTTGTTGGTCTTTAGCAAGCATTGTATGTACAGTAACTCATACTGTAAAAAGTGAAAGTTGGATTAATATAAGAAATTATTTTAATTGGTAACATCTAAACATGTATTTTTTAACAAAATTTTTCTTACTGACAATTCTAAGTTTAAAAAGCTTAATTTTTTAAGATGTTACCAAAAAATTTCACCTTACATTTTCTCAATTTAAGTGAAACTTTTAAGTTAACAAAACAATTTTTTTTTAAAGCTCCCGTAACTCAAGCTGTTTTTGCGTATCTGATGTTAATCTGGAGTACCTATAGAGTAGAATTACATCCTTTATATCTCCGAAGAGTCTTTTGTTTTATCAGATATATAAAAGACAGATCAGCTTTACAGATTCTTTCCCATAACGTACAAAAAATTGGGAAGGAGGAGTTACTAGCTGCGGGGGGAGCGAGTCATGAGTCAACACTTTATACAACACTGGATAACTTATGATTCACTACATGTTCGTGTCGTTTATATAATATGCACTTACGTGCCTATTTCCAACATAAGAAGTCTTATTAACCACTAGGGATGCAACGATTATAGATTTTGATAGTATGGTTATAGTCTATACCAGGTTTGATCCGCGAGGAGGAGGTGTTTAACTCTTTCACCGCCAGCGTTTTTAAAAAAAGTTGCCCGCCAGCGTTTTTCATGATTTTCACCAAAGTTTAATGCCTTCCAGAAAATGTTCTTCTTTAAATAAATAAACATACAATACACCAAATGAAAGAACAGACCCTCTGCTTTCAAACAAAAAAAAACCGTTTCATCCTACCTTTAGTGGTTCTTTTGCAATCAGCTTTTGAATATGGGTAGGTTTTTGCAAAAACACCATATTTTGAGCAAAAAGCAAAAATAATTCAATTTTTTGTGACTGACTTTTCATAGAGATCTTATCCAGAGCGATCTTTAAAACAGACACGGACATGCAACAGCTTGCCATAGGGCAATACTTCCGGTTTTAAAAAGTTGCGGAAGGGCGCCACCTGGTGGATAATAGCGGTATTGCGGAAAGACGGAATATCTCGTCATTGGCGGGGAAGCGTTTTCTCTTAATTGACGAGATATCTCGTCAATGGCGGGGAAAGAGTTAATGCTGCACAAACCGTTTGGAGTGTGGCTCTTTCACGCACCCGTGCAGGCACACACACACACACACACACACACACCAGATGCACGAACAACCAAGAGACGTGTCACGCGCACATATTCTTTTGAACGCGGAGCTAACGAGCACGCCGCACGCGCCTCTTGGTGGTTCGTGGATCTGGTTTGTGTGTGTGTGCGTGAAACAAAAACACATGGTGTAGCGGAGGCTTTACGGTTATTTTAAAGCACGGTTAATAGTGAAACCAGTTAATCGCTGCATCCCTACTTACCACATGCAACTCATGACCCGGTTGCAAAACACACGTGCAAAACTCCGCTTCTACCCCAGATAAACAAACTATATCCATTGTTTCCATAATGCTGGCTTTCTTCTCCTTACATCCAAAAACACACTTCTTCTTTCATGCCGTTCTTGAGTCTTGATATAAAAACAAAGCTGTCGCGTGAAGTGATGCCTGTAACTTAGCGTCCTCGGTTCTCGCTCTTCCGCTGATTGACGTGTAGGCGTGGTTTTCCGGGGGAAGTGCCCGTAAAACTAAGTGATACGTATAGCCTACCCCTGAAACATCAGCTGAACCCATATTTGAAAAAACTTTTCAAAACTTGTACGAACCCTGGCGAAGTGCATTCGGCGCAGAAATACTCGGTAACACGTCGAACAGCTTTTTTAAGACTTTGCATTTGTTTAGCATGAGGAAACCAACTCTTAAACCGTGTTAATAAGTCAGAATGCATGAAATACCTTTGACCCCCCCCCCCCCCCTTAAGTGTTACCAATTGAAGTAATTTGTTAAAGGTGCAGTGTGTAACTTTTAGAAGTATCTATTGAGAAAAATGCAATCTAATATACATAACTATATTATCATGGATGTAAGACCTTGCAATGAACTGTTATGTGCTTATTACCTTAAAATGAGCCGTTTTTATCTACATACACCGCGGGTCCCCTACATGAAAGTCGCCATTTTGTGATGCCATGTTTTTACAGTAGCCCCAAATGGACAAAATTCTCTACAGAGCGCGTTTTGTCACTAGTTCAGTATTTTGACCTAGACAACATGTTTGTCCTGTGGCGGCTACCGTAGTTTCTCTATGCATTTTGATGAACGGTGGACTGAGCCATTTGTTGCAATTCACAATCTCACTGCTAGATGCCACTAAAATCTAAATTTAAGTTCATCCAACTTTTACTTTTTACAGTGCACATTTCAAACACATTTCAAACAGAATTAATGTTTTTCTGTGAACTATACTTTTAAATGCTACAAAAATGGAGTGAAACTATTTTAGTCGTTTTGCGCATCTCTACACTAGTTGCGTTTCCATTACCCTTCAAATTGAAAATTTCGCAACATATCCCATATATCGCAAAATAGTTTTAGTTATTAATAGGCCTATTTCACAAAACGGCAATGGAAACATTTCCAAGTCACCTGATTTAAGTAAGTCATATAATCATTATTTGAAGATGACGCTGTATGTAATAAAACCTAACAGAAACACCTCAATACACATGTCTGCTCCCAAGTATAACAGACTTTGTATAACTAATGTTTGGATAACGCTTCTATATCTCTTACATCTGACTTACAATAATGTACTTTTACTTCCAAGAAACACTTATATGTTGCCACTCCTAAGTATAAAAGGTTTTCCTTGGCATTAATGTTTGGCTAATATTCTTACGTCTCCTTTGTTTAAAAACAATGCCTAGTGCGGTGAATGTAATATTAGTAAACCAACATCAGTCGACGTGATGTTTGGAATGACTTATCGCAATTGTTTTTTGTCGACATTTAGAAAATAACGCTAAAGTTTTGCGCCAAGCTGCAATGGAAACTAATGCCAATGTCGTAGAAATGTAGGTACATAACTGTCACTGCCACAGTACTAAATGATCTAACTTTAGGAACCTTTGAGGTACTAATATGTATTTTGAAGTACCAATACATGCCTTTGAGGTACTAATATATGCACACTTTATTTACAAAGGTGTACATTTTGAAAGGGTCCTGCCCCAGTGACATTGGAGCGTTTAATTGGACAGAGGTTTTTCTCCAAAAATAGCTGTTGTGAATGGGCGATGAGTTAGTCTATCTGCTTATATTAAGCTCTTGTAAAAAAAGAGCAAAGAAAATAGGATTTTTCCATGGTTTGCGCTATACTAACATTCATATGGGAGTTTTTGATATTTTAGACCCTGAGACTGAACACATGGTTTGTTTTGAAAAGATCTGCTGAGGGTCTGTGTGTTTGCAGTAGCTGGAGGTCTGTGGTCACAGCCGCTGAGAGTTTGTGTTTGGTTGCGGTCTGATGTTTAAAAACCGAACAGTCAGCCGACAGCGCTGAAGCCCCACAGCGCTAATGGTTTAGCATCTCTCACGCGGAGCAAGTTAGATCTTCTAATAATGAATGGATCAGAAGACATTCAGCACAATGCAGAACAACATTACCCTTTTCAGGTTGATTTATTTACTAGGCAATTACAGTGATTTTTCTTAGTTATTCTCTCTCGCTTTCTCTCTCATTTTTACCGGTCAGTGAACGTTTACTAAAGGAATAGTTCATCCAGAAATTAACATTTACTCATTCTTGTGTAGTTGAGATTGTATGACCATCTTTCTTTTTGTGAAACACAAAAGCCCTTTTCCATAATGAAAGTAAAAGGGCATGGAGCTATACAGGCACACCGTAAAGCACCATTAAAGTGTCATAGAAAAGAGGCATGACTCATACACTATATTGTATGTCTTTTGATCCTGTAAGACGAAAGAACAAAAAGAAATGTATTCACTCAATTTATTCAATTTATAAGTTTCATTTCTGCTAAGCTGAATAAATGTCAGATGGTCAGCAAAAATGTTAAAGGTTAATGCCATTTGACACCAAATCACATTTGATAATTGTTTGTTTTGTGACCACACTGACATTAAGTTTAACAACTAATTCCTTTATATGCAAAAGTCTTAAGGTTTCGCCCAAATTCTAGTTTTTATTAGGGCTGTTATTTTATTGCATTAATTCATTCGATTTCTATAATCTGCCGGTTGCAGTCCTTGAAGGGTGGGCTGAACCCAAGCTCTGAAGCTTTAGAGAGAATGAACCCTAGGCCGGGGTTCGAGCCCCAAGTTCAACCCCCCTGCAACAGAACTGCGCAGAAAAAGAATGAGAGGGAGCAGTGAAGGAGGAGCGATGTTGGAAGAAATGCAGCTGTGCGCGGAGGCATGAAGACTGCCTTATATATGCTCTTAATGATGATTAATGGGCCTGAATCTTAAAGGGATAGTTCACCCAAAAATGAAAATAATGTCATTAATGACTCACCCTCATGTCGTTCCAAACTCGTAAGATCTCCGTTCATCTTCACACAGTTTAAGATGTTTTATATTTAGTCCGAGAGCTTGTTGGCCCTTCATTGAAAATCTATGCACGGTATACTGTCCATGTCCAGAAAGGTAATAAAACATCATCAAAGCAGTCAGTTAGAATGTGTTAAAGCATCGAAAATACATTTTGTTCCAAAAATAACAAAAATTACGACTTTATTCAGCATTGTCTTCTCTTCCGCGTCTGTTATGAAGCGCATGAGCGAGACTAAAGTCACATGACTGCAGTGATGCGGATGACGTACGACATGGCTGACGTGTTATCTGGTGCGCCCCAGCTGTTTTTTTTGGTGCGCCCGGGCTTCGTTCACAGTCTGAGGGGAGATGCACGCTGTAAGTTAAAAAAAAACTTTGCAAACATGTCTGAGGATAACACGTCATCCGCGTCACTGCAGTCACATGACTTTAGTCTCGCGCATGCGCTTCACAACAGATGCGGAAGAGAAGACAATGCTGAATAAAGTTGTAATTTTTTTAGTTTTGGACCAAAATGTATTTTTGATGCTTTTACACATCTTAACTGGCCCACTGATGTCACATGGATTACTTTGATGATGTTTTTATTACCTTTTTGGGCATGGACAGTATACCGTACATAGATTTTCGATAAAGGATCAACAAGCTCTCTGACTAAATATATATAAACATTTTTGGGTGAACTATTCCTTTAAGGCCTAAGTGTGATCCATTTCTGTGTGTATGCGAGGGTCTGCGTTCAGTGCATGTGACTAAATTTTTGTCATCAGAAGAGTGCGAGCGTACTGTACGCGCACTAACAGATTTTTGAAACCCCACATACATTGTAAGTGTAGGTCGCACATGTAGCTCAGGAGATGCGTTGCATGTTGTCTCGATGCAAATGCTTCGAACGTCTACGTACATGTACGAGTCAAATAAACTATGCTTTGCAAAGCTGTGCGTTTGACAGTGCGCGTACGCGCGCATACACTCGCGTATATGTTAAAAAACAAGACATAAATATTGGCATGTACATGAAAAAAAATTACCCTTAAATTAAATTGAATAAAATAAACAGTGCTTTATATGATTTTTAGATTGGTCTGAAATTTTTAGGTAAGGAAATTGAATTAAGTAATCTAATGTAAAATAATACTGCATAGTCTTTACTGTAAAAATTAAATATAGATTTATTAAAGTTACAACAGTTAAAGGGGACATATCATGAAAATCTGACTTTTTCCATGTTTAAGTGCTATAATTGGTTCCCCAGTGCTTCTATCAACCTAGAAATTGTGAAAAAGAACAACTCAATAACTTAGTTTTGGTAAACCATTCTCTGCAAGCATGTCAAAAAATTGGTCATTGAAATTTGGCTCCCCTGTGATGTCAGAAGGGGACAATACCGCCCCTTAATCTGCACTATCCAACCACTGCACTGCCATTTAGTGCAGAGTCAGCTCATTTGCATTTTAAAGGACACACCCAAAACGGCACATTTTTACTCACACCTACAAAGTGGCAATTTTAACATGCTGTAATAAATTATCTATAGGGTATTTTGAGCTAAAACTTCACATACGTACTCTGGAGACACCAAAGATTTATTTGACATTTTAAAAAAGTCAAATGTCCCCTTTAATAATTCCCCTTTTACTTGAATAAGATTTAAGTTCAGTGGTTCTCCCATGGGAAACTCTGTGCTTATGTGTATTTGTGTATATACACAAGTCAGATATCTTCCATCATAACCTGTGTTTATGTGAAAGTGCCATGGAAAAGTACTTTTTTCTCATTCACTCAAACAGACACTTTATACTGTAACTACACTAAATCCAGTATTTTCTGTAAACAAGTTAATCTGTCTTCTCTTTTAATTATTAATTATGGGGGCCACACATGCAGACGAGAAAAGCTGTAAAATAATAAGGCACAGACATTAGTAGACAATAACCATCTGCTCAAAGCTGAATATTCCACCGAGACATTTCGCTGTGTGTTTAGTGCGTTTTGATGTATGGTTTAATATCTTTTGTATGCTTAGTGCCCACTGAAGCTCCGGAGAAGTGACATCAAACAAAGGTTGAAAGTTCAAAACCAAGTCAGGGTGACCCAAAAACCAAAAGTTACTGAGATCCTAGTTCTGCACAATCACCATTGTGCCCTTAATTGCTTTTGGGAATTAGTGTATTGTACAAGCTCTTATTAGAAAGCATTTGCTAAATGATGTGGCTACGAGAGATGCTTTGCAATGTTGAACAGGAAATTAGAAATTCTGTGCCATTTTCAATGCAAATGCGAGTTTTGAAATTAAAGGGACACTCCACTTTTTTGAAAATCGGATCATTTTCATGCTCCCCTAGAGTTAAACACATGATTTTTGCCGTTTTGGAATCCATTCAGCCGATCTCAATGACGGTACCACTTTTAGCATAGCTTAGCATAATTCATTGAATCCGATTAGACCATTAGCATCACGCTCAAAAATGATCAAAGAGTTCACCTAATTTTTTTTAGGTGAACTATTCCTCGAATTAGATGGGGATAAGATGGGACAGGAGCATGTTGCAGGTCAGGTTAAAACCTGCAGCACCCACGTAAGCCCCACAGCTTAATCCGTCAAAGTCTTTCCCATTGCACCATGGCTCCAGCAGGGTTTGAGCTTTTTTGTCTTTATAGTACAGTACAAAGCTGCAATCTGTTGATTGATGTTTACCCATCTGTACCTTATTCTCCTGTGTTTCAGCGGCGTGTAAAACGGAGGTAGTATCTCATTTGCCGTGTGTGTGTGTGCGTGTATTGAAGTAAGTTTCGAGTTGAGCTGAATCGAGTAGATGCCCTCTCTCTGACCCTTTAACAAGATGACCTACTTTTCTGACAGAACATTGTTCTTCTGTTGAGAACTCAACCCTCCACCCATTATTTTTCTCACTGTATTTTTCATTGAGAATAGAGTTATTTGTTAGTAGATCTGATCTTGGTAGAGGCGCTAACTCCAAATAAGGCAGGGGGGCTTGCGTGAGTATCTGGGAGACAACAAGGGATAGCGATATAATTAGTTGAAGGGATAATTCACCCCACCCAAAAATGAAAAATTGTTAATTGGCTGCTTGCCATCATAGTGCTTCCATTATGCTTTTCTTTATTTTTTGTCTCAGTAGTACAATTTAGTTTTATTTCTATAGTGCTTTTCACAATTTTTATTTTTGCATTTTTAAAGAAAATACATTCTATCACAAAACAGTAACACTCAACACTCACAAAACAAAAACAGAGACACAAGTAAAATACATTTTCAATAATGTCAAAGGATGTTAATTTTACCTTTCAAATTGTACAATAAATTAAATGTCTAAAATATTGTAATTGACCCGATATATTGATAAAGATATATAGAGATAGATGGATGGAGAGAGAGAGAGAGATGACTAGGATGTTAAGTAAAGATCATGTTTCATGAAGATATTTTGTAAATTTCTTACCGTAAATATATAAAAAAATATTTTTTATTATTATTATTATTAATATGTGTTGCTAAGGACTTAATTTGCGATTCTCTCAATATTTAGATTTTTTTTCACTCTCAGATTCCAGACTTTCAAATAGTAGGCCAAAATTGTCATATCCTAACAAAAACCATACATCAATGGAAAACTTGTTTATTCAACTTTTCAGATAAAAAAAACTCAATTTAAAAAATGTACCTTATGAGTTTGCATTAAAATGTAATCAAATATGATGATAAAGCATTTTTGGCATGTTGTCTGTACGAACCCACAGTCATTTTCCCTCCTTAAAGGAAAACACCGCTGTTTTTCATTATTTTACCATGTTCTTACCTCAACTTAGACTAATGAATACATCCCTATCTTTTTTCTATGCGTGCACTTCATCTTTGTACAGAGTGTCGTGAATGTGTTAGCATTTAGCATAGCCCCATTCATTCCTTAGGATCCAAACAGGGATGAATTTAAAATTTCCATGTTTCCCTATTTAAAGACTGTTACATGAGTAGTTACATGAGTAAAGGGCCGTTCACATTGTAACATTAACTATAACGCTAAATATATTAGCATTCACACCATAACGATAACTTTATTCTAATTCACTCGCGCAAAGCACTTACACTATTAATGGCATTAACTAATATTGGATATTTCTTGTAATAAAAACTTCTGCAATTGTTGCAAAAGAGTCACTGAATATGTAAATATCTGGTGCATTTACAAAGCAGTTAAACCAGCAGATGTATTCAACGCACTGTGTTTCGCGTAACTGTAAACAGTGAATCTAATAGTTTATGTAATGTAATATCTTACCTTTTGGCATGGTCAGTGTGGGAGGAAAACATTACGTATTGAATTTCACAGCAACTACATCAGCGCTGGATAACTAAAGTAATTTTACGTTATAGACCTCAGCAATGAGCTCCACTGCTATTTTTTGAAGTTTAAATAGATTTGATTGGCTCTGAATGGTTTATCGTTCATCAGTTGGGGGGGGGGGAAATCGCTCAAAGTAATCCCAACTATATCGTTCAATCTTTATCGTTATAGTTGTGGTGTGAACTTCGCTTTTGTCTTTAATATAAAATGATTTTCAAAGCTATA